>NC_021165.2:67799344-67804413 GCF_000331145.2 Cicer arietinum | reverse complement strand
CACGAAACCAATAGTCGGACAAGGATCTGTGAACAACGACGATGAGGATACGCTAAAGGGACTGGAGACAAACAAGAACCAAGAGCAGCAAAGACGAGTGCGAGATTTCGAGAGCGACTTAGTGGTGTGTCGCTGAATAAACCCCACGATAAACTAGAATCTCACAGGTTTGATCGAACCTGCTGATACCATGTCAGAAAATAGGGTTTGATGCCCTTTTTGCCTTGATATTTCTCGGTATAAATAATCGTTACAACATTTATATCTAATAATTACAAATTAAGAGGATCAAATCAAATCCTAATTTGTCTAACTAATTTTAGAAAAACTGATAAATATAATTATACATTATTATTTATTTCCTGATTCACAATATCATCCTGAAAAGTTTATGCAAATAAGCTGACAATAGCTTATCGACATGTCATTGGTTGTTTCCATAATGAATATTTGATATTTGAAACTGAAACTTGATGCAGATGAAAGGAATGACAGTGGCAATGGTTGGTGATGGAATAAACGATTCGCCAGCCTTAGCAGCAGCTGATGTTGGAATGGCAATTGGTGCTGGAACAGACATAGCAATAGAAGCAGCTGATGTAGTTCTTGTCAAAAGCAACTTAGAAGATGTTGTTACAGCAATAGATTTGTCTAAAAACACCATTTCTCGTATATGGATAAACTATATATGGGCTTTTGGTTACAACATTCTTGGTATGCCAATTGCAGCTGGTGTTTTGTACCCTTTTTTTGGAATCAGGTTGCCTCCATGGCTTGCTGGTGCTTGCATGGCTGCTTCATCACTTAGTGTGGTTTCTTCATCCCTCTTGTTAATGCTCTATAAAAAGCCTTTGAAAATGGATTGCACTTTATCTCATATTTAAAAGTCTTCATTTGGGTTTGTGAAGATAGGGAAAAAATGGAACGAGGCTAATGTTTTTTTGTGTTTCTCTGTTTGTAGTTTCTAGTACTAGTTTTTTAGGGTGATGAGGTTTCTTGTTAGTTTTGGTGATTTGTGTTTTAGGCTTAGATTGTTAGGATGTTTTGTTGATCTTTAGGCTTTGTCTTTGCTACAGAAACTTATCCTAGTGTGGAAAATCTAGGCAAAGATTATTTTAGTCAAGGATCAAATTTTAATACTTTCAACTCATTTATTTAATATTTTATTGAGAAATGTATTAATCACTTAACATTTATTAATGTTCATTGTCATTTCTCTTATGGCTATTGCTTCAGACTTTGTTTAATGTGCATAAATTAAGATACGTTTGCACTATACATAAATTATCTTTCCATTAAACCAATAAATTCAGGGGCAAAGCTATGTTGCTCATTGAAGGGGCTTGAGCCCATGTTGACTTTTTAGCATGCATGAGCCTATTGTAATACACCAATACTTCTCTACTATAAAAGGACTCTTCAAATTTATTTAATTATTTTTTATACAATAATATAGAAATATTTCATTGAATATTTTGTCCTATATCAGAAAAAATAAACATTTTTTAGTAGGTAAAATAATGAAGAAGTAATGTTTAATTACAAACATGTTTTCAAATTGCAAGTTAATATAATAAATTTAAAATTACTTTAATATATTTATTATAAATTATTAAATATCTGACTTTTTAAATTAAGTTATTATTCTAATTCATTTATTTTTTATTTTATAAAAATAATATATTTTTAATTTTAATTAGATGAATTTTTGTAGTCTTGACTCCTACTAGTCGAAAGTTCTCTCTCCGATCCTGAAGTGGTTATGTGTCGAATAGATGTGTAATAAAAATATATATCAATTTATTAGTTGTTAAAATTCAATTTTTGAATGAAATGCAATATGTTTCCTCTTCTAAAATATCAATTTATACATTCAATTAAGTTATTGACTCTCCCTTTAGTCACTATTATATATAAGAAAGAAAAAAAGTCAATTTATTAATATACCCTTTAATATTGTTATTACTAATATATCTTTGATTGAATTTAAAAATATTTAATGCAAATAGTACAATGTTTAACATTAAAAAAAGACAATTTAAAAATTTGACTTTTCTTTTATATGAAATCTAAAAAAATAATTGTAATCAACAGAAAATCTTAATAATCATGAAAGTAGTCTTCTTACTTATAATAATAATCTTAGATGATTTTATATTATATAATTATATATCACGTCATTAAAAATATATTAATTTTCCATTTTTTAGTTCAAAAATCTAATGGAGAGATCAAAACTATGTAATTTTAAAATAAAGGAAATACTTTTGTATATTGATAATAATAGAAGGATAAAAATTGTAATTAAGCTTATTTTTTTTAATGAAACTTTAATATGTACTCCTTTAAATATTGTGTTGATAATTTTGACTTTTATTTCTCACAAACAAGGCGGAAACCAGTAATAGTATTAATTCATTTTCATGTATTTCATTAATGGTGTTTAGTTTACTTCATTCTTCTCGCCTCTGTTAATTTCACGAGCAAGAGCCACCTTCATATGTTATGTATGGTGTTTGCGAAATGGATTATAAAAAATTGGAAAAAGTACACTACGAACACAACAAAAGTATCATTAATAATCCCACCGAAGAAAAGCATAGGACAAGAATGCACGCTGTGGCACAATATGAAAAACAAAATCATTAGAATAATTGGAGTACGAGAGTTCTAGATAGAGATCCAAGGTGGCATTGATAGGTAGATTCTGAACTGGTCCTAGATAGAAGATACATGCGACGTGTTACTGTGTCAAACTCATTATTAGGTTCAAACACAAGTTTAATTAATTTAAATTAAAATTCAATGAACAAAAATAAATTAATTAGGCAATTTTAGGATTTTGATTGAGCTTAATTCAATTGATTTGAAGCATAGGCACATAATCAACATTTTCACTCGTCATCATCCATGCTATGTATGTATAGAATGTAAAGGGAACCGGATAAACAATATGTGAAGTCAACAAGGTTAGTTTAGTTAGTCTATATTAGTATAACAAAGATAGTTTGCTAAAATTTGTTACTCTATTATTGAAAGTTAATTTAAATTTTCAAAATTTAGAGTTCAATGCATGAAAAAAAGACGGATATTTCAAGGTCTTAGAATTTGACCATTGAAATTTGTATATTTAATTCAAAAGAATGGTTTTAGAGTTTTTAGAGAGTGTGTATTAAAAAGTATATTGTTAGTATTATTTTTGGGAGTTTCTAGAAATCATTGAAATTGTAGAGTATTAATCTATTTTTAAAACAAGTTAAATTATTCTCCTATATATAGGTAGTCTTGTGAAAGTATTTTATCATCTCATATAAGAGCAAGTGTATGTGAGAATACTTGAGAGCAAAGTACTATATTCTGGACTAGCCATAATCCTGTGCGACAAGAACATTCGCACAGACCCCCCGAATTAGGAAGAGTCTCAAAAAAAAATTTAACACATAACAAACAACAACAAAATTGACTAAAAAAATCCTTAACACAAACAAACAACTTAAAAAGTTTATTAACTAAACACATTTAATTTAATTAAATAAACTTTTAAACTAATTCAATAAATTATAAACAAATTTATCGGTGATACCAAACAACACATAATTAAACAACTAACTTACATTCAAAACTATCAATATTGTTTAAAAAAAAAAGTAATCACCATTTTATAAACAAATTTTAGAAAATTGTTTTTAAAAAGAAAATTAAAAAAAAAAAAATATGTTTGACTACTTCAATTTTTAAAAACAGTTTTTGACTAATAAAAACAAGTTATCCAAACAATTTTTTTTAGTTTTTAAATTTTAAAATACTAAAATAGAGTTTTTAAGATGTGAATCAAACAAGTTCTATATATTTCCTCAATTAATTTAGGAAGAAGGGGTCCATGTTAGTGGAGAGTGTGACAATTTACCATGGCCAATGAACATTCAACACTCTAAGGGCAAAGTCAAGGACATCTTTTGGTGGGAAAAAAAACCGGGGAAGTTACCAATTCAAAAAAATAAAAAATAAAACTACACAACAAAACACAATAGTTTATCTCCTCAACTTCTATCTTAGATACTAGAGAATCCCTTTCAATTTCAATTTTGGGTAATCCTAGATTTTCTCCCAAGATTTGTGTTCTTTCTCTTTTTCTCTTATTAATCACAATTACATGCTCTTTTCCTTGTTTTTTTTTGAGGCAACATGCTCCTTTTCTTTGTCTTGTTATGTTAAAAAGATTTTGTGTATATATATATATGATATGTGTGTGTTAGTGTTCGCTAAGGTTCTGCTATTGAACTAACAATGACTTGTTGCAAAGAACTAACAATGACTTGTTGCAATTGTTGCAAAGGTTTGTTAACTTTTCAATTGTCGCTAAGGTTCTTTGTCTTGTTATGTTAAAAAGATTTTGTGTATATATATATGATATGTGTGTGTTAGTGTTCGCTAAGGTTCTGCTATTGAACTAACAATGACTTGTTGCAATTGTTGCAAAGGTTTGTTAGCTTTTCAATTGTTGCTAAGGTTCTTTGTCTTGTTATGTTAAAAAGATTTTGTGTATACATATATGATATGTGTGTGTTAGTGTTCGCTAAGGTTCTGCTATTGAACTAACAATGACTTGTTGCAATTGTTGCAAAGGTTTGTTAGCTTTTCAATTGTCGCTAAGGTTCTTTGTCTTGTTATGTTAAAAAGATTTTGTGTATACATATATGATATGTGTGTGTTAGTGTTCGCTAAGGTTCTGCTATTGAACTAACAATGACTTGTTGCAATTGTTGCAAAGAACTAACAATGACTTGTTGCAATTGTTGCAAAGAACTAACAATGACTTGTTGCAATTGTTGCAAAGAACTAACAATGACTTGTTGCAATTGTTGCAAAGAACTAACAATGACTTGTTGCAATTGTTGCAAAGAACTAACAATGACTTGTTGCAATTGTTGCAAAGAACTAACAATGACTTGTTGCAATTGTTGCAAAGGTTTGTTAGCTTTTCAATTGTCGCTAAGGTTCTTTGTCTTGTTATGTTAAAAAGATTTTGTGTATACATATATGATATGTGTGTGTTAGTGTTCGCTAAG
>NC_021165.2:67752699-67798457 GCF_000331145.2 Cicer arietinum | reverse complement strand
GAACTAACAATGACTTGTTGCAAAGGTTTGTTAGCTTTTCAATTGTCGCTAAGGTTCTTTGTCTTGTTATGTTAAAAAGATTTTGTGTATACATATATGATATGTGTGTGTTAGTGTTCGCTAAGGTTCTTCTATAGAACTAACAATGACTTGTTGCAATTGTTGCAAATGTTTGTTAGCTTTTCAATTGTCGCTAAGGTTCTTTGTCTTGTTATGTTAAAAAGATTTTGTGTATACATATATGATATGTGTGTGTTAGTGTTCGCTAAGGTTCTGCTATTGAACTAACAATGACTTGTTGCAATTGTTGCAAAGAACTAACAATGACTTGTTGCAATTTTTGCAAAGGTTTGTTAGCTTTTCAATTGTCGCTAAGGTTCTTTGTCTTGTTATGTTAAAAAGATTTTGTGTATACATATATGATATGTGTGTGTTAGTGTTCGCTAAGGTTCTGCTATTGAACTAACAATGACTTGTTGCAATTGTTGCAAATAACTAACAATGACTTGTTGCAATTGTTGCAAAGATTTGTTAGCTTTTCAATTGTCGCTAAGGTTCTTTGTCTTGTTATGTTAAAAAGATTTTGTGTATATATATATATATATGATATGTGTGTGTTAGTGTTCGCTAAGGTTCTGCTGTTGAACTAACAATGACTTGTTGCAATTGTTGCAAAGAACTAATGAAAGACTTAGAGAGCATGAGATAAGCATGAATCGTGTTAAAAATATGACCACTTGGTATGAATTTGTGTCAAATGATGAAAAATGGTCAAACTACTAATAAAATGACTCAAATACTAATTATGAAAGAAAAGGAACATTGGAAAAATGGTTTAAAAAGAATTATTTCAATAGTGAAGTTTTTGGGTAAACATAGTTTGACATTTCGTGGTTCTAACGAGAGATTGTATGACATAACAATGGAAAGTTTTTGGGTTTAATTGAAATGTTAGCTGAATTTGACTCAATTGTCCAAGATCATGTTATATGTAACAAAAAAGAGCATAATAAAGTATTTCTCAATGATATTTGATTGTACTCCTAATGTTAGTCACAAAGAACAAATGTATTTGATAATAACATATGTTGATGTTTCTTCATATTATGTTACTATTGAGGAATCTTTTTTAGAAAGACTTAGATTCTTTTCTTAATACAATTATTGTATATAGGATTTTGTTGACTATTACCGTGACAGTTGCTTGTGCAGAAAGAAATTTTTCAAAATAGAACTTGTTGAAGTCTTACTTGTGGTCTATCATAGATTAGCATTGATATCAATTTAGAATGACCTTTTGGAGAGAATACAATATGATGATTTGATTGGAATTTATTTCAAAAAGTGTTAAAATGATTACTCTTTTTAAATAGTAAGAAGGTTAGTATTAGTTTGATGGTGTTATTTACAATTTACTTATTTTGATGAATTTAAATAAAATAGTTTAAGTTTTTGTATTTTATTCGATAAAAATATAATATTTTGAAATAACTTATCATTTTTAAAATTGCATTTTTTATTAAAGGAGCATTTTTTAAGATTCGTATAGGATCTTCAAAAACATTAAGATAGTCTTGAATTATATTCAATAGAATATAATTATTTATGCAATGAAGGAATAAATCAACATATTATACATAGAATGTAAAAATAAAAGATTTGCAATGGAATATATATACAAGAAATCAACATTTTTAACCAATCACTATCCATATTTTTCATATAACATAATTTATTGGTATGGAGATGAAATGTGTCGAGAACTATTCAATCAGATGGTGTTGAACTATTTTATGGCATCCCCAATAGACTTACCATTTTCTATATTAGATTCATATAATTAAGACGTTTGATTCTTATCGACAAAATATTAATAATATTAATAACTAATATATTAATAACTAATATATTAATATTGGTATTTGGATAAAAAAATACATTTAATTCAATAAAAAATTACTTCATAAGATATTTAATTAAAGTTTTTAAAAAAAATTGGAATATTAGATGTCTCTCCATACAAAAATTAGAAAAAGATCGAGTGTTTCAGTTGAAAATTCACAAGATTTAAAATAAAATAAAAAAAAAAAAAAAAGATCAACTGAAGATTGAGTGAATCAAAAATACACATAAAAGAAAAATTGAAATTATAAATTTTGATATCATCTCAATAAAATAAAAGTGATAGAAAATTTAGAATAACTATTTTATTTAATGAAACAAATGATTACAAAATATGATACATCACACTAATAATTATATACTAACATGCATCTATCTTACACTAAACTAACTCAACTTTTGTAAGCAGCTATTTGACGAGTCAACATCTTTATTTGACGTTAGAAACAATAAAATATATTAGGTAAAAATATAAAAATGATAAAAAGATATTCAATATATGGAGAAATTCATAGAAAAAGACAACTAGCTACTGACGTGGATTCATGTGATTGAAGCTACTTTCTTTATTAATGTGGTTTGACAATGTTTGAAAACGACATCACGAGGTCTCTCCTTTCTTAGCAAGCAGTGAATCTTTTGTTAATTGATTTTCATGCCGAGTGTTTTTTTATTTATTTTAAATAGTCTAATGGTTTAAACTCACATTTTAAACATAAAGTAAAAAAAATCTCATCTTGTAATCTAAACTCTTGTACATTGATCATTGATGTGTTTGCAGTTAAAGAGAAAACCATGCCAAGTGTTCTTTTAACATTAAGGACAAAAGGAATGTGAAAGGCTTATAATTAGTAATCATAAATAATTATAATAATGATACTTTTGGTTGTTCACTTCACTTGCACGCCAGGTTTTTGTATCATTCGCTTCTCAATAATGTAATGCCTGATTCTCTTATTTCACATGCCTGACACTCTTTTCCTTTTGTTCCCTTTCATAGCCAGGTAAACTTGTTGTGTACATAGCTGCAAAAGAGAGAGTAGTAGTGGATCGAGCAAGATGTGCTTTGCTTTCCATTAATTCAACTATCAATCTATCATCCAGCCGTTCTATTTAACACACTCAATTTGACATTGTTTTGATGCCACTTGCACAAAAAAGTAACTAGTAACTTATTCTAAAAATGGAAATGAATTACTTTATCTCATCCAAATTATAAAAATAAATAAAAATTGAATTTATTTATTACTATTATTTTATGAATATTTTTACAAATATAATTCTCATAAAAAAGTGTGAAACATTAAATACATTCACTAATATTTAAAAGATAAATATTAAATGAAAATAAAAAATCATTTAAACAATAAATGCATTTTAAAAGTCACAATTTTTTTTTATGAAAAAAATTCTTTTTTTTTTAGTAATTGCAATGAAGGTAGTAATAGTGTAGAGCATCTTAAAATGAATGTGTATCTTAAATCATTTTTAAAAAGAATTGGTCTCAAATTCTTGTTGACCCACTTATCTCTAAATGGGCTGAATGGAGTGGGATGTAATGGGATCACATTTCATCATTTTCAATCATTTTTCTTTCCATCCAATTTGGGTATATAATAATTATAAAAAAAAAAAAGAAAACATTCATTTTACCAAACTATTTATATTAACTATCGGTGAATTTTTTACTACTCAATATTTGTTTATATCTTTTAAATTTATTTTATTCGATTTGATCCTTTTAAATTATATTTTGTTTCAATTGTTAGTCTTTTATTGAAATTTCAATAACAATTACTTCAATTAAAAGTTTCTCAATATTTAAAACTCTATCGAATGTTGTAACGATATGTCTATCATACTATGATGTCACAACATTTTTTAAAATCTCGCCTAATTGACATCAATACAATATTATCGACATAACAAAGCAAATGCAACGTTCAGTGATTGAAGTTAGCACACTCTACAAGTCTTCACCTAAAGTGACTCGAGCTAAAGACTTGGGGACAACTACTCCAATGTAGACTGTAACCCAATAACGCCACATTGCTAGCACGAAATGGGCTTTGGCCAATCACGCCAAGAGTTCATGATCTTCGCCTCAACATTGTTTAATACATGTTTTTACAACTAACTATAGCCTCAAGACCTATTGACCACCATTCGATCAACATCACAAGACTATCAAAGAATCTCGTTGCAAATGTCTTAATAGTATAATTGTCGTGACAATTATTCATCTTATGAGTCATCCTATAAAAATGATATTTTTTAAAGGAGTCAAAGTGTTTGTAGATATATCTTACCAAAAGTGGCTTGTCGTACTTCATCATGTGCCGTCAACGCTAATCATCTCCTACCACCTCCAAAGTTTTGCTCTAGATCAACAACCATTTGTAATAATAATTTTTAATTCTCGAACTTTTTTAGAAAATGATAAAGGTTAATAACTAATTAATAATTAATAAAGGTTATTTCATAATAAAATTATAATATTATTTCATTTATTCATATATTTTAAATTTGTGTGAAAGAATTTAATAACTGACTGATTTTGGGAGGAAGAAAGCAATTTGCATGCAACCCCTTATATGGCTTGGCTGAGTAGGAGTAGAGGCTACTAGAGCAAAATCATTGTATTTTCGTGAAAAGTTGAAACCATGCGTACATTTCGTTGGAGGTTGAATCCCACCCACCAAACAAAATAACTACTGATAGGATCAGTTTGGTTTGGTCACCCCTTTTCAACTGCATTTATCAATCACGCTATTCCTTTTCTAAACACGGGCCAACCACCAATTTTGTCCCTATCAATGACCCAACCATTTGGTGGTCTCCTCCTTCTAATGCCTACGTTCCATTTCTGTCCATTTCACATCCTTGTTTCCCCTAAAGAAAGATAATTCATCAGATAAGGATATATTTGTAATTTGGGATTTTATTCCATTCCATTTATATTAGAGGAGAAATACTATGGAAATAACTAATAAAATGCGACAAAATATGATGATATATATAAATTTACACACATCACATAAGTCATATGTGTTCGAATTTGAGACATCAAATTAACATATTTATCTGTTGAGATACGACCTAAAACTCATTCCATTTCACTTTATTAATGAAAATCCAAACAATAATAAATAAACTTATATTCTATTTTATCTCATTCCATCCATCTAAAAACAATATTAAGAAACAAAAACTTTATTTTCACTATAATTTTCCTTAATACTGCAGCTAAAAAAATACCACCAATTATTTTTCTATTTCTTTTCTCTCTCGTTATTTCATCAATTTAAATATTAAATTATTATTATTATTGGTATTATTATTATTATTATTATTATTATTATTATTATTATTATTATTATTATTATTATTATTCGATAATAAAATCAAGTAAAGAATAAATTTCATTTCACATAAATTAATTGTACATTGAAATGAAATGTACAATTAATGAAATTATGAGATAGAATGAGCATGAGAATAAATAATGAAATGTGATAGAATGTTTAGTTTCTTTCCACTTCAATTTTTTTTATTAGATGAAATAGTAAATACTACTATAAATTTATACAATTGGAATATTTTATGTTTGAATTTAATATATGATATCAAACTTAATAATATCGATATTTATCAATTGAACTATAATTTAAAAACTCATTCCATTTCACGCCATTAATGAAAATTCAAACGATTGAAAAATAAATTTATATTCCATTTCGTCTCATTCCATCATTTCAAACATAACATTAGTAAACAAAGATCTTAATTTTATTATTTTTGTTTAAAAGAGATGATAAATACTACCACAATTAACTCACACAAGTGTGATGTATCATATTTGAACTTGGAACATGACGTCCAACCTAATAATATCAATATTTATCGGTTGAGTTAAAACTTAATTTCGCTTTAATTTCTCTTAATACTACAATTTAGAAAATTAGGATCATTATTTTTTTGTTTTCTTTTTCTCTCATTATTTCATCAATTTAAATATTAAATTATTATTATTAATATTATTATTATCATACGAATAATAATATCAAGTAAAGAGTAAATTTCACTTCACATAAATTAATCGTACATTGGAACAAAATTATTTCGAAAGTATATTGATTTACATATTTTGGTACATCAATAGTTGTACGATCTTGACTAGTAAAAAGAAATTTGTTTTAAAATAAATATTATTTACAATTTTTAACATAATACATATTTTGGTACATCAATAGTCGTACGATCTTGACTAGTAAAAATAAATTTGTTTTAAAATAAATATTATTTACAATTTTAACATAATTTTTTTTCTTTCTATACTACCTTTTAATACTTAGTATATACACAACTTGTAAAATATTATCATATTATACATTGAAAATAATGAAAAAAACATCGATAATAAAGATGAATATTTTAGTAAAATTATTTATCTATTTCTTTTAATCATTGTATTTTTTAATATGTGTGTAAAAATTTTAAATGACACTTATTGTGATACGGAGACAATATCATTTTTAACTGATGAAGACCAAATATGAAAAATAAAGAAGAAGAGTAAGAAAATTACAAATCAAACGACTTTAAAATACTTATACAATAATTAAATTTTAACATTACAAGATTCTTTTATTGGGCATTCATTGGAATTCACATCATTAACTCTAATTTTATAATTTTAAAATTCTAAATTTTAATTTAGATCAACTAATCTTAATTGAATGTGGATATATCAAATGTATCAATGAAGCGACCATTTGGCAATAAGAGAGGATTTTTAGAGTTTTCTTTTTTTCTTTTTTATAAAAAAGATTATAATTGAAAAAAAATCCAAAAACCATAAATTTCCCATAGTTTCACCCAAAATAAAATAAAATATCCCCCTCTTATTTGGGATGGGAAAAGAAATCTGTAAGTGTTGGGAAAAAGGTGCGATGCAGGTGATCATGGTCTATCCAACAGAGTTGGCGTGTTGGTGAAACCAGCTTCACCAAAGTGTCTAAAGGCAGAGAGAGAGAGAGAGAGAGAGAAAGAGAGAGAGAATAATTTACAAAACGAAGAGTGCATATCCATTTCGCCATTTTCACTCATCTTGCACCGAAAGCGATGAAGCTCTAGCTAGGTCAGTTCTTTCAATTTCATCCTTTCATCTCTCGAATCCACACTCTCTCTAGCTCAATGCTTCTTCATCACATTCAAATTGTTCTGTTCTTAAATCAATTATCATTGTTGATTTCACAGTTCACACATTTCCTATTATGATCCGTACATTTCCGTTGACTTTCCAATCACCGGAAGTGCGAGATTTTTGTAAATCGACAGCGACTCTCATTGATTCCTTACGAGGACGAATACACTGTCATTGCGTTTATTGAATTTTTTTATAGGCTAAAATTTAATTGAAGATTCAGATGCAATGCATGGAAGATTTTCCTTTTTTGTTTCTTAATTCGCTTTCACTAATGCATATCCTCAACATTGAATCCTTTGTTTCTTCGTCAGAGATCTCTTAATTTTTTTTAACATTTATGTGATCTTATCTCTCGCTTCTCTGATTAGCTAATTAGAAATATATTTGGAAATAATTGTGTTGATTTATTAAAATGCTTAGAACGATTTTTGTTGATATCAATATAGCTTTTTTTCTCTTTCACTTAACTTGTTTTTTTTCCACGTTTCTTGATGTAAAGTGTTAGATTAGGCATTCTGGATTGTTCCTTCTTATTAGAATGCATGCATTTATTTTAATTTAATTTAATAGTCAAAATAGTATTGGTTGAATTAACGGCATTTTCCTTCACAACATATGTGTGAATTTTAATTTTTGCAGGTTGACATTTTTAAATATCTGAATTATTGGAGGCGGATGGTTCCAGAGTTAAATCATTCAACTTTTGTTCATGAATCTACCTTGGTGAATCTGTGAAGATTGAAGAATAGTTAGTATATGTATTGATCTTTATGTCTAGGCTTTTATATATATATATAGTTTTTTTGTTTGGGTGATTCTTGTGTCTATGCATTGATAATTGTAATTTGTTGTGAATTCATCTTGCAGATTACTTCTCTGCAAAAAAGATTCAAAATGAGTTGGAACCCGCACATGGAAGTCCATTACAACAACATCAGCTATCCCTATAGTACAGCAGGAAGCTTTATTGAATATTTTGAAGGCCTCACCTACGAACATGTTAACTTCATTTTTTCCGGTGCATCACATGCTCAGGTGCATGCAAAGATTGTCATATATTCTGTTCAAGATATTTTATGCTTTGGTTTGATTGTATTTTCTTGTTTTCTTAATGTGTTTCATAGTCTGTGTTTCATTATTTTACTTGAAATTTGTTCTTCTGATATTAGTAGAAGGCTGCTAGAAATATTTTTATGTTCAAGAAAAAATATAAAATTCCAATTATATGTGCAGGAGAGCTCGTACCCTTCAAATTCAACCTTTTACAAGTTTGGACTATCAGAACCTGACAATACCTCATACTATCGCTACAATCATGGTTATGAGGTAAATCATCACGAACCACAAGTAGATGAGTATAGGAGGCCTTCAGAAAACTCTTCAATAATCAGTGAACAGACTCTGGCTGTAAGCACAGAATGGGGAGAAGGTGGAAACACTAATGCACAAGACAATTCTATTGAATGTACGTATTTCATCTGAAAATAATTTTTGTTAAGTATTACAGGGTCTTCAGCTTCCTGAACATTATAACCGTAAATGGCCTGTCCCTCACATTATAAGTACTTAATCAATATTTAGTAATGTTTGGGTGAGAAGATGCAACTTTTGGGTATCCTTAAGTTCCTTAGAAGTAAATTGCTGCTCACCTCACCCCGGCTACACCGTTGGCAAAGAAGTCTCTTGATTCCTCTGTGAGCACCAAAATGATTAAGAAACTGTTAATGGACATGGAAGAGTCTATTTGAACTTACCCAGAGATGGAAGAGTTTGGTACATTTGTTCACCCACCTAAGTATTTTTCAGATTTCAGCTTCCTGGACATGGAAGAGTCTAATTGAACTTACCTATTTAATCACAGATGTAGTGGTTCATGACGATGAAGTGTACTTGTTGATGTTAGTATATATACTTATTTCCATGCCTCAATCTTAAGTTCTTTTTTCATCCTATGGTTTGCGGTAATTTAGTTGATCTTTCTAAAACTAGACCACGGGTATTTCTCTTGATTTTAGACAACTTATTTAATTTTCACCGTCCCTCTGCACCTCTTCAATAATATTTACCCCTTTCTACTCGATAAGAATGAAATAATGATTAAATTTTGTATAAAGTATCATTTGTAATCAAACGTAGAAAGTTGACTGGGATCCTCTGCTGATACTCTGTTCGCTGGGAGACAGAGAGAGTACAATTAATTACATGAGTAGTCACACTTTAATAGCCTGTCCATATGCCGTAGCTTGATGCCCATTGCAAATTACAGAGGCCTCTTTTTAGTCTCAAAGAAAAACGGTTGTAGATTCTTTTATTGCCTCGTCATTGATATCCGTCAAAATCCTCCGTTGCTGAGCTTTCATTTGATATTTTCTGATATTGTTTTACAGAACATATAAAATTTTTTATCACAATTTAAACAGATTTGTCTCTTTTCTTGCAGGCCCACGAAGACATCATAGTAATTCCAACGATTCTCAGGTATTTGCCTTCAAATCTCCTTGTGCATGAAATGGTTAAATGCTAAGAACATCTAAAAAGTTTGTAAAGTTACCTTTAGCTATTCATCATTGAGAAAGCACCATATATGATTATTTAAGCCACTTTTCTATATTCTGCAGGTCATTTGGCAAGACAATATTGATCCCGACAACATGACCTATGAGGTTGGATTGAGAATCTCAGTTTCCTTCTCTTTCTAGGCATCATGTAGTACTTCCTCAAAGTACAACTACTTTACATTTGATTTCTTTATAGTTAATCTTCTAGATATATTCAATAGTGTCAATCTTATGTTCATTTGATTATACTTTGCTAACTCCTTTATTTTTCTATGCCTTTCATTGTCTTGTTTTTCACTGTCCTTCCTTGTACTTGTACACATTATTCCATATGACAATAGTTACGCGTGGAAACTATTGTTTGGCCAAATCATTTCATGAAGTTCTTACAGTTCATTGTATGTCCTCATGATCTTGATTGTATTGCATTACTTATTTTAATTGCAATTGGTATAGTCCATAATGTTGCTTTGACTACCAATTTGTTTGTTAGTTCACAAGAAAAGCAAAGTTAATAGAGAAACATTTATATTAGTAAATTGTCTCATGGATGCACATTTTTCAATTGAATGCGAGGCTATTGGTAGTGTGATCTCAGAATATTATAGTTATGTGAACATCTTTATAGATACCAGTAGTAAAAGTTGAAGTGAAGACTCTGTATATTGGAGCTGATTCTTTTGCATTTTTCCAACATTAATATTGTATTATTTATTGCAGGAATTACTTGAATTAGGTGAGGCTGTTGGAACTCAAAGCCGTGGTCTCACTCAAGAACAGATCTCCTTGCTTCCAGTTTCTAAGTTCAAGTGTGGGTTCTTCTTGAGGAAGAAGTCACGGGATGAGAGGTAATATTTGAGTTTTGGACTGTTTGTTTTACTGCATCGGTTTTCTTTTTCATATTCATCTATTATATAGATTTTATATTTCATGTGTCTAACATTCAAGATCCTTGATTTTGTGTTTTGTTCTTCGTCAACTCTACTTTGTGTTATAGATTGGCTAATTGTTATCAAACCGTTTTCTTTTCTTCTCAGTCCAAATTGACCTCGAGGGATTATGTATTGCTGCAATTAGGCTCATCTTTGGCTTTATTTTTGACAGCAATATGCCTTTTTTCTTTGCTAAATTACCACTTTGTGTAGCCTATGTAGAATTTATGATGAGGTAATGGACGATAAGCCAATAAGGTACAAATCTCATTATTGATTAGTGGTGGATGTAGATTCTTGTGAATTAATAACGTTTACTTAGTTAATTTTACAGGTTTGGATACATATATATGATAGGTCTCTATGAGACCGTTTGATCCATGTAGCCGACTTTACCTAGTACCTAGTGTGATAAAGTTTGGTTGTTGTTGTAACTTAGTTTTACCATCAATTGTAGTCCTACAATCTATTGCATCCTCTCTTGCAAAGTCTTTGAATGAAAACAAAATGTGTAGCATCAAATAGATAATCTTTATGGTATCGTCTCACATTTCATCTTATATTGTATAATCTGGAATTTAAAATGGCCCAGATGGGTATTATGCTTAAAAACTTGGGTATATGTCCGGTGCATGTCTTTTGTGCACTTCAAAATTAGAACTTGAGTCCTTTTCTGCATCCAATGTTTTATTCATGGAAGGGAAATTACTTAGACCTTGCTTCCTCTTTGCTATAATGTGCTGATCTGACTCATCCTCTTGTTTAGATGCGTGATTTGTCAGATGGAATATAAAAGAGGTGACAAGAGGATCACTTTGCCATGTAAACATGTCTATCATGCTAGCTGTGGGAACAAATGGCTTAGCATTAATAAGGTAAGATATTTACCAATTTATCATGAACTCAATAAGTGCTTTTGGTGCTTATTTTCCTATCTGCTGATATACATATATTTGTTTTGTATGCGGGGGTTGTTTTACAGGCTTGCCCTATATGTTACACAGAAGTGTTTGCCGACAAATCAAAACAAAAATAATGGACCAGGGAATGTGTAACTACATATGTTTCTGTTCTCCTCAAGGTTGGGGTTCTTACATAGAAATACATGTATTTGTCTTTCTCGTAAGTGAGATAAATCATTTCATAGTGTTTAGTTGAAATACAGAGAGTAGTCACAGGGGTCGTGATCCTAAAGGTTTATAAAGAATATGGACACGCATCATGGTTGTGTTGTGGACGCTGGATTATGGTTTGTTTTTTTTTTTTTTATTACTTTTATACAGTGTGCTATGATTTCACGTATTTATTATCACAAGTTGCCGATACAGTGTTTGTATGAAACAACATTCATAATTTTTACGAAAGTTTCTCAAACACCTATCAAGTGTGTTAGTTAGAGCTTAGACTTTGCGGGAGCAACTGTATGTATGTATATAATATAGTCCAGCATCAAGTAATTACTTATTCACGGATCACGCAAGGTACTAGTCAACTCTTGACTTTTTTCATAGATGTTCTGGCAAAACGTCGTTTTTTTACCTGCTCACAAACCTAATTGAGTACGAAATTGTACAAACGTTAGTAAACTGCATGTCTGCATCCAAGTTGAGTCTGATTTTTTATCAAAAAAAAAGCTGAGTCTGATTTATATTTTAAACCATTAACAGTATCGAAATATTTAATAAAAGGGTTTGTTATTAGATTATCCTTTTTTTTTTTTTAATACCAATCTACCCTACTTTGAAATAAATATACCAATCTGCCCTACTTTTTTGCCCCAGTCGCATCCTGGGGCTGCGACCTCTTGAAAGGCAAAAATTTCAACTGCAATACATGGTCGCATCCTGGGGATGCGCCCTCCCACTTGGGAAGTTTTTTTTTTTTTTTAATACCAATCTACCCTACTTTGAAATAAATATACCAATCTGCCCTACTTTTTTGCCCCAGTCGCATCCTGGGGCAAAAAAGTAGGGCAGATTGGTATATTTATTTCAAAGTAGGGTAGACTGGTATTAAAAAAAAAAAAAGGGATAATCTAATAAAAAAACCTTTAATAAAATAATATTCTAATAGAGGAAAAGTGTTAGTCTATTGCAAGCCGCAAGGTACTGAATTTGATCTCGAACTTGCATGCAACATTTTAAAACTCCTTGGAAGAGAGTTTATCGTCATTTTGGATCCTACAAGATTTAAGATTAATTTTTACAGTTATATATGAATAATACATGATTTACACACACACATTCTTATAACTTTATTAGACATACTCAAATTCTTATAACTTTATTAGACATTTAATGTAAGGATAGTTTAGTCAATGCCTCAATTTCTTACATCTCTTTCAAATCTAGAATAATCTGTCTTCTCTTTTGCTACCCCTTCAAAAAAGTAAGTTATACAATTTAAATTTAGGATAATCTCTCCCATGCTCTTCTCTGATCTCTCCTTTATTTTTCTCCAACCAAAAAGACCCTAATTGTATGAGAAAGAATCATTCATAAAGCAAGCAATATGATAATTGTTTTCTTGGTCCCATTAGATCCACTAAAACTTAAATAAACTCAAAAGTTAAATAAATAAATAAATACTTTTAGAAACAATTACCCAGTCATCTATTTTTTTTGTTGATAAAACAATTACTCAGTCAGCTACATATCTAAAGACTTGGCATATTTTACAATCAATATTTATAATTATGACGAGCTTTCGAACGCGGGAGTCAACTTACTCTTTAGTTTCTGTTAACCAAGTCATAGATAGCTAAGTACCTGGGAGATATTTGAATAGTTTGGCCTAGTTACATGCGGATGAAGTCTGTGTTGGAATTAATTTAATACATTTACAAAAAATAATTTATCATGAGGTACAAAAAATTATTGTTAAACCTTCTACTCATACTCGTAATTTATCTTGAGCTATATTCATTTAATATTAATCATAGATTTATTTATCAATGATTGATAATGCACTCTTTATTTTTACAGTGAGTTTTTTATTTTAAAAAATTTTAATTCAAATTTTAATGTAGTTTTTTCTTTAAATTTTACCCTTCAATTAGATTTTGTTTATCTTAAATTTCTTTCTTCTTTTTTCAATAATTTTTTTTTTTATTTAAAATCTATAGCTTTATATGAAGTTGATGCCAAGTTTTCATGTAGCACTTTCTATTCCAAATTTCTTCATTTAAATTACTTTCTTAGATTTTTAACTTTTTTTTACTCAATCAAATAACTATTTCTTCTTTTAAAATAACTTTATACAATTTACATCTTGTAATAGTTTATCAAGTAAAATAGATAAACTTGCCGTAGTAATTAATAACCTTTTTTTACACTGGTAAAAATATTTTGTTTTACAATTAAAAAATAGTAAATTCTTTAATAATAGTGGATACTAATACTGAGAGAAAATAAATGCAAAATTTAATCTGGTTAAAAAATTTATAAATAAAAAAATTATGTTCATATGATTTGTTGTTGGGAATATTATAACTCTAAGTTATTGAAAAAAATCATAGATTCATAAAAATATAATACATACATTTTGGTTCATAATTACATGATATTTTCCAAAAAGCAATGGAAATAACAAGAATAAACTCCAAATATGATATTTTCCTGAAATATTTGCTCAAGTTATTGACTTTGTAAAGTTCAATTTGAAATATAAAATGTGTGTTTAGCAAATGATGTATGTATGAAGAAGCAGGTAACAAATCCATCACTTTCGAAAGTGCTAATATCTAATAAAAATATTGAGCTACTTTGTCAATTCAATTTAAACAAAACCTTAGTTGAAGAAATAACACTATATAAAGAGTTACAATACACACTTTAAGCAATCATAAACAACAAATCTTGTAAATAGCAAGAGAAGAAAATAGGATTGTATACTAATAAGAGAACATGGGAACCTCAATTGGGCCGAGACATTGGCCTCGACTCATCTATGCAATAGCCTTGTGTATAATTGCTACTAGTACTTTGGCTATTGCTGATGATAAGCCTAACTATGAAAGCCAACAACAGTATTACTACTCTCCACAACCAACAACACCAGAATATAATCAACAAAGCCCACCCAACTATTACAAACCACCTCCATATGCTTACAAATTCCCTCCATATTACTATCAATCTCCACCTTCATATTCTCATAAATTCCCTCCATATAACTATCAATCTCCACCACCATATGCCCACAAATTCCCTCCATATTACTATAAATCGCCATCTCCATCACCGTCTCCTCCTTATGTCCATAAATTCCCACCATATTATTACAAATCGCCACCTCCACCATCTCCATCACCACCGCCTCCTTATGTCTACAAGTCACCACCTCCTCCTCCATACGTTTATCAGTCACCACCTCCTCCACCTTATGTCTACAAGTCACCACCTCCTCCTCCATACGTTTATCAATCACCACCTCCTCCACCTTATGTCTACAAGTCACCACCACCTCCTCCATATGTCTATAAGTCACCACCTCCTCCACCTTATGTCTACAAGTCGCCACCACCTCCTCCATACGTTTATCAGTCACCACCTCCTCCACCTTATGTCTACAAATCACCACCACCACCTCCATATGTCTATAAGTCACCACCTCCTCCACCTTATATCTACAAGTCACCACCACCTCCTCCATACATTTATCAGTCACCGCCTCCTCCACCTTATGTCTACAAGTCACCACCACCACCTCCATATATCTATAAGTCACCACCTCCTCCACCTTATGTCTATAAGTCACCACCTCCTCCACCTTATGTCTACAAGTCGCCACCACCTCCTCCATACGTTTATCAGTCACCACCTCCTCCACCTTATGTCTACAAGTCACCACCTCCTCCACCTTATGTCTACAAGTCACCACCACCTCCTCCATATGTCTACAAGTCACCACCTCCTCCACCTTATGTCTATAAGTCACCGCCACCTCCTCCATATGTATATAAGTCACCACCTCCTCCACCTTATGTCTACAAGTCACCACCACCTCCTCCATACATTTATCAGTCACCACCTCCTCCACCCTATATCTACAAGTCGCCACCACCTCCTCCATATGTTTATCAGTCACCACCTCCTCCACCTTACGTTTACAAGTCACCACCTCCTCCACCATACGTTTATAACAGTCCACCTCCTCCACCATATGTCTACAAATCACCTCCACCTCCACCCCCCTCACCACCTCCTCCATATGTTTACAAGTCACCACCTCCACCATCTCCATCACCACCACCTCCTTATGTATATAAGTCACCACCTCCGCCTTCACCTTCACCACCTCCTCCATACTACTACAAATCTCCACCCCCACCATCACCTTCACCACCCCCTCCATACGTCTACAAGTCTCCACCCCCACCACCTCCATATAAATATGAGTATCCACCATATATCTACAAACCTTCACCACCACCTCCCTATGTTTATCAATCTCCTCCATACATCTATGCATCGCCACCCCTTCCTCCTTACACTTATAAATATCCTTATACACCGTATAATCACTACCAATATTCTCCACCTCCGCCCCCCGTGTATTAATAAGCTTGTTAAGCATTTTGACTTTTTTGAATAATTATACTATGATCAATGTTGTGTGATTTGTAATGCAATCTTCATTATTAATAAATAGTCTCCACTGTAATAAAATGTTTATTTTGGACTTCATGTTTTCCTGCGTATATAGTTTGGTGTTTGTTAGTGTTGATCTTGAGGATATTGGTCAACATCTTTCGAAAAGAATATTTATATTTGATTAATCATATAATCGTTAATAAAAGAGTAAAATTATTTTTGTTTGTATATACAAGCACTACTCAAAAGCATAAAAAATGCTACAAGTAGATAAAACAAATTGCACGTGCGAACAATTAAAAACTCAGAAAAAGAAAATATATTGGAGAGACACAAATACAGATGATTAAGCCAAATGAAATATTCCACTTTTTTAGATCAATTACTCCAAAATTTTGAAAAGAACGTGAATTCAGGTTTTGTTGGAGTGGCAAGTCTTAGGTTTTACTTTTTTACATTTTGTTCATACACAATGCGCTAATATGTCTGTTACAAATATATATATATTTTAAAATGTCTTTATAATATTTCTTTTTCAATTTTAGTTCTCATAATTTTTTGATTTCATTAAAATTCTTATAAATATAGTTTCATTTTAAAATAGTCATTTAATTTAATTTCTGTGACAAAAACCGAAACACCATTAAACATTTATAATTTGCAACCCCTAATTTCCAATATCTCCAACAATGATACTTATTATAAAAGAACACCTAACATGAAATTTCAACGGAAAAATTGATATAATTAGGTATACAGACAAAATAATTAATTTATTATTATTATTATTATTTTGAAAATGAGGTTTTAATGATAAAATTGCAGCATAATGAGTGAGTAGTTGTCATTATTTGCAAAAAGAAAAGAAAGAAAAACCATTTTGGAAGAACAATTCCCAGAATAGTGAATGAGAATTGAAGAAGAGGAAAAGAAATAAGTATAATACATTTGGAAGATAGAAATAGTGAGTTGTATTGATGATGATAGAATGCACGAAAAAAAACTGAGTATGCAAGGATGGATTGAAGGTTACAGTTTTATATATTCAAGTTTTGGTTTAATGGTGTTACAGTTTTTTATAATAGAAATTGGATTGAATGAATATTTTAAAATGAAATTATATTTATAGGGATGTTAATAAAACAAAAAAACTTACGAGAATTAAAATAAAAAATATATATAATTGTAAGGACCAAATACATATTTAAACATATTATTAATCTACGTGTAATACATACTTATGTTCACCGATAATCAATCATAACCTTTGAAGGTTGAATTTAATTTATATAAAATGTCTGTGTAATAATTTTTTACACCAACAATCAATCATAACTGTAATATCATTAATAATATTTGATTGTTATCATAATCACTTTTAAAGTCACATATATAATTGATCAAGATGTATCAACTGTATAAAACTATTTACACCTTTAGTTGCATGAAAATTAAACTCTTGAATAATACATAATGTTTAATTGTATTGGAGGTGGGATGAAAATTTAATTCTTTAACCACCCAAGTGTAGACTATTGGACTTAGCAAACATTTCCAATTTATTACATTAGAAGGAAAGTTGATAAATTTTAGAGTTAACTCTTAATTAACTTAACAATTTAAAGTTAATTTATGTAAATTTTCATTTTATTAAACTCTTTTAAGTTTAGCTAAATTATAATAAAATATATAAACTTTCGGATACTATTGGTAGTTTATGAGTTTATAATTCTAAATTAGTTGGTCTAAAATGTAAAATTTTGATCATGTGTACTGGTTGCCCCAAGATACTTTCCCAAATATGGAGCTTCTCTGACCCTGTATGTTGCATAGTCTTATGTCGAAGCTGAAGATCTGCATTATCTGAGAATTTTTTTGAGTATTTTCAACATTGATCTTTTGGCTTGAGGCTTGACAGAATCGATCCAAGCAATGTGTGATGCAGTAAGCTTTCTCTATAGTAGTCTCTACAAACAAAAGAAGGTCATTTGCAAAAAGAAGGTGAGATACCTTAGGCACCGAACGCATGCACACATCATCTTCCAATTCCAATAACCTGCAACATGGTCAACGGTAATATGCGACAAACAATCCATACAAATAACAAAATGATAAGGAGAAAGGGGGTCACCTTGTCGAATACCTCTAGACGGGACAAAGCTACCAAGCTTGTCGCCATTCCATAAATTTTTGAAAGAAGAAGTAGAAATACAATGATGAATTAAATTAATTAACTCATCAGGAAACTTATAATCCCGAAGACATTGAGTAACAAAATTCCAATTCAATTTGTCATAGGCCTTCTCCAAATTGATCTTTATCAACATAAAGACTTTCTGACTGTACATTCTTTTTATTACATGAGCCATCTCCTGCGCTATAATAATATTGTGATGAAAATTCCTCCTGGGAATAAAGCTTAATTGATACAGAGAGATGACATTATTCAACAAAGGTTTCATACGGTTCACCATAATTTTAGTAGATCTAGAAATAGGATTTGAGTAATACTTACTGGATCAGTTGGGAGATTTGCTGTATACCTAAGGAGATTGGGGATCTATGCATCAAACGAACTCAGCTAATGAATGATTCTAAATACTTTGGAATTTATCGACTAATGCTAATGACTTATGGTTTCAGGTTCTCTTAAATAAATATGGCAAAAATCAAAACTTGTTGGAGAATATGATTTGTAAGTCGAATGAGTATCTGTTATGGAGATCTCTAGCGAAGATTTGGGACAAATTTTAGTAGAATATTACTTGGAAACTTGAGGATAAAAGTAAATTCAATTTTTGACTTAACTGTTGGATCCCAACGAAGCAAGCTCATTTCTTCAATTTATCGCAAACCAATGTAATTTTAGATACTACTTTGACAGTTAAAGAAGTTGTAAATAGGGAAGAGAAGTGGAACCTTGACCTGCTTCAAAACTGGTTCACTACCAATATGGTTAACCATATTATTGCTATTCCTCCTCCTCTTCCTAAAGATGGTGAAGATAAGTTGGGTTGGGGTGATAATAGATTTAATGAATTTTCTTTAATCAATGCTCATAAATACCTTTCTCTAACTCAAAATGTTACTACTACTAATAGTCTAATACCAACTGAAAAATTATTTGGAAGTGGAAAGACCCTCATCGGATCCAGACTTTTATTTGGCTTATATCACATGAAAGACTTTTGACAAACCATAAACGACATAAATGGAACCCAACAATCTCTATTGAGTGCAACTAGTGTACGAACACTGAAGAATTTTTTATTCATGTACTGAGGGATTGCCCATATGCGACACAAGTATGGATTAGACTTGTTCCTACTAGCAAAATTACTTATTTTTACTTTTTGTTGCAGGGATTCGATATCTTACAGTCTTAGAGAATATATTGTTAAGTATCAGAGAGCTCAATGGAAGAACAAATCAATTTTTGAAGAAGACTTTCAACGTCCTAATAACCCAATTTAAACAATCATGCATCTTGTAAAGGAGATCGAGAATGGAAAACATGTGAAGAAGAATGTACATCTATTGAGACCAGAGATCAGACATATCGACTGGAGTCAACCAGATAATTATTGGATCAACCTCAATTGTGATGGTACTTACAAGAGTTCTAAATCCATTGTTGGATGTGGAGATCTTTTTTGGGATTCTTCTGGAAATTGGATTAAGAGGTATGCAGGAAAAATTGTATGTGTAATGTTTTCACTGCTGAAATGTGGATAATGTTGCATGGGTTGGAGTTAGCTTGGCAAGAGATGATTACAAACTTAGTGGTCGAGAGTGACTCCAAAGTTTTGATATGTGTCAACTATGAATCTTTAACATAATCAAAAAAAAAGATAATATCGGCACACACTAGCTTAAAGTGTTGCGAGTGATGATCATACTCTTCCACACTAGTTGAAAATATAATATTTTTCCAAAAATCCATTACTTCATCTTGTCTATCATTTTTCCATATTGTTTGCATCTTGCCCCAATATTTTTTTCAATATGAAAACGATATAGCAAATGGATTGAAGTAGGAAATACAACCCTAATAGCATTCATCGTGATAAGATTTATATTCGTCACAATAAGTTTAGAAATTAAATTCTCAGAGACGAACAACCAACTGTTTTACCTTTTCAAATGCCCATATGAAGTTATCTTGTTGCTCTTGTTTCAAGGAAACAAACACAACCGAAAATGTCAAACTAATAGATGTTACACCGACAATTCCAAGTAATGGTAACCGATATCTATTTGTTTTGTATGTGTTATCACATATTAAAATAAAATGAAAATGTGTTCAACAACTTTATATAATTAGAATGCGTCCAAAATATGTCTCTCGGAACATCAAAATTCTCCTATTTTCTTGTCCAATGCACATAATTTTCATTTTGTATTAACTTTAAGAGATGTTGCATTTCTCTGTACGAACCTATCAAAGATAATCGATAAGTACTCATTGCTTTATATATTTGAGTGAGAATTGTGAGATTCTCTTTATTTCTCTCTTTCAAAGCATTCAAAATGAATCTTGGTGTAAGCTTATACTTTGTCATGTCATTGTCAAATTTTCTCTCTTCTTTATTTAAACGCCTCAAATATGAATAGCCATTTAAAGTATCTGATAAATCGTGATTGCGTGTTCCACAATGAACACTAATTTTCCATCCTTCACTGATACTCAACAGTATACATCTGAGTTTAAATGGACAGTTTTTCTTGTGAGAACAAGTTATAGTTGATTTTGATTTTGATTTATATCTTCCACCTCTTTCACATCCCAAAATTAATTTATCTTTTATTTCTCTCTTTCCAGTTGCTTTATCAGATTGAATGATAACAATTAAAATTCCATTTTGTCTTCTAATATTTTTTGCCCATTCAAATACAACTTCTCCGTAGGGAAATATCTACAACATATGTTTCAAATAAAACATCAATATATGTATATACATTAAAAACTAAAACTTCTAAAATTAATTATCTATAATAATACATGATCAGTGCTGAATTTTTCTATAGAATCTATAATCGTTATTGTAGCAAGAACCTCAACTCTAGTCATACCTGATTTAAAAAAAATATACTAAACTTAATTATTAATAATATTATAAATACAATATTTAAAATACAAAATTTAATTATTTTTCAAATATTAAACTACATGTCGAAAATTTCATATGAATTGAAACTTTTGAAAGTTTCGAACCATTTGAAACTTTCGAAGATATTACTATTTCAAACATTTCGTAGTTTCGAATGTTTTGATGATATCTGGAATTTTATGCTTCGAAAGTTTCGAATTGATGGAAACATTCGAAAATCTGGAAAAATGTTTCAAAAATTTCAAAAGTTTTGATCAAATCTAGAAAAATAGGTTTCGAAACTTTCAAGTTGATCAAAAGCTTCTAAAGTTTTGATTAAATCTGGAAAAATAGGTTTCAAAACTTTCAAGTTGATCAAAAATTTCGGAAGTTTTGATCAATTCTAAAAAAATACGTTTAAAAATTTTCATATTTATCAAAGTTTCGAAAATATCAACAAAAAAATAAAAAATCACTTTTTTATATTTCGAATGGTAAGATAAATTTTGTAAGTTTCGAAAAAGGAGGTGAATCGTTGAGTGGTAAATTTTTTTGAGTGTTTTATACATAATTAAAAAAAATTAAATAACATTTTTATTTGGGATGGGGTGGAAAATTAAAGTGGAGGTGCATAGTTCAAAACTCAGTTTTATTTTATATTTAGCCCAGTTCTTACTGTCCCAATGTCCACACCACACGGTCCAGTACTCCAGTCCATATAGACCTTAATAAGAAAAGCAAATATAAAAAAGAAAATCAAACTGAAAGGATATTAAAAGAAAAAACATAATATATTATGTGGTCCTTTAATTTCATTTCTTATAAGAATTTAGTCTTTTATTTTTTTTTAATTTGATTATTTATTTAGTTTTAAGTAACGATTTGATATTTATGTCTTAAAATATCAACACTGTATTACATTTTACATAAATCTAAAAAATTTATCTTCAAACAAAACTCATAAAATTAATAATCATCTTCAACAAAATCCATATTTTCATCAAATTCATAACTTAAATCTTCAAATATACTAATATTTTTATCCCAATCAACAACAACAATATCAAATAAAGAACTCACATTTTGAGATTTAGATTAGGAATTTGATTTGGAGAATGATAGAAAAGAGGAATATATTATTGTAGTGATTTAGGGATCTAATCTTAAAGAGTGAATTCTTTATTTGATAGATTTAATATTGTTGGAGATAAATATATGAATTTATTTGAAAATTTAAGTTATAAATTGATAATAAATTTTCTATATTTTGTTTGAAGATTATGATGAATTTTCTGATCGAATTTCTGTAAAAAAAGATAACATTGTCGACATCTTAAGATATAAAAATTCAAATTATTACTGAAAATTAAATAAATGATCGAATAAAAAAAACCAAAAACAATTAAATTGTTATTAAAAATTAAGTTAAAAGATCCAATGAGATATTTTGCCAAAAAAACAATATTTGAAGGTACAAAATTCATGCCGGCAGGATTTCAAGGCTTCAAGTTCAAGTTAGTGGACACTAGTTATACAAAATTCTTTCATAAATTTATATTTAGGTTAAATATTTTTTGTCTTTATAAATATTATATTTTAATTTTAGTTATTCTAAAATTTTCTTCAAACTCCTCAAATATTTTTCGTTAATAATTTTGATTTCTATTTTTAAATTAATTCATGTGTATCAGTCAAATTTTTAAATGACTTTTTGTATGCATGTTTATAATATTATAAAAATGCCTCCCACAAAAATTTAATTTTTTATAACCAATGATGAATTAAATATGAATTTTTAAGTCTTTGAAGCTTAAAAATTTATATTTTGTTAAGAAATTCTAAATTTTTGTACGATAAATTCTTATAATATTCTAAACATTCATGTAAAAAATCAATTAAAAATATGAATGATACACATGAGTTCATTTAAAAGTAAGAATCAAAATCGTTAATAAAAATATTTGAGAGATCAGTATTTCAAGAAAAAATTTAAAAAAATAAAAATGAAATACAATATATATTTGGGGACCAAAAACTTAAATGTTTAATAATTTAAGTGTTAGTGAACTATGAGTTTAACCTATTTAAATTAATTTTTGTATGTAAAAAAAATTAAATTTTGTATAATTAAGTTGAATGTATAGAAAAGCTCCATATAATTAACTTTTAGATATAATTGTTCATGCGATCCTTTAACTTAATTTCAGGTAACAATTCAGTCATTTATTTTTTTTTTTTTTTCGATTTAGTCTTTTATTTAACTTTAAGTAACAATTTGATTCTTGATGTCTTAAAATGTCAATAATATTATAATTTTTTTAAAAAAAATTTAAAAAATTTCCAAACAAAACCCATAAAATTAATTATTGTCTTCAATATAATGCAAATTTATAACTGAAATATTCAAATAAAGTCATATTTTCATTCTTTATTTGATGAATTTAATGTCGTTGGAGATGGAAATATGAATTTATTTAAATATTTAAGTTATGCATTTGATGAATATATAAATTTTCTTAAAATTTATATTGAATTTTATGGGTTTTGTTTGAAGATTTTGATGAATTTTCTAATTTTTTGTAAAACAAATGATAACATTGTTGACATTTTAAGATATCAAATTGTTATTTAAAATTAAATTAAATACTAAATCAAAAAAAAAAAAAATAAAGAACTAAAATTAAGTTACGGAATTACATGATCACTTAATTTAAGTCAATTAATTTAATATTTATTGAGACAATATTAGTTTTAAATAAAATTTTATTAGTTTTAAATTTAAAAAATTAGAATATAATGTTTTTTTTTATTAAGTACGAAACTTTTTTGGACGCCTTTTTATCAAATAAAAGTTTAATTTTTTTAAAAAATTTAAATCGATTGCTTTAGTGGCTTACTATTAGTTTGACTTTGCCTTTATTTTTATTTTATTTTATTTTGATTTGGACCATTTATTTTTTAAAACATTTACAAAGTTTATCATTTGTCTTTTTTCTCTCATTTAGTTCATTTATCTCTTAATATGTTTATAAATTTATCTTTAAAAAATGATGTCGTATTATTAAAAATATTGAATGGCAAGTTCATTTAAGATTATTATTAATAATTTTATTTTAACGTTGATGAAAGATGAAAATGATGATTAAGAAGATGGTGAGGTAATGTAGATGTATTTTTTCTAGGGTTGAAGAATCCTAGCAGCAGCTGTCTCTTTTCTCTTTAGTTTTTTTTTTTTTCTCTCATCCAATAGGGTGATTTAGGGTCAATTTTAGGTTCAAAATCATCCCTCTAATTTGATTAAATTTTCAATCTCTATTATTCAAATAAGTGATTTTATATATATATATATATATATATATATATATATATATAATTTTTATGTTGTTTTGGTTTTTACTTTGTTGTATTGTTGTTTTGGTTTTTTAGTTTGTTGTCGTATTTGTTTGGTTCACATCGACATATCAGTTTGGATCCGGTGCAATTTCAATAAATAATTTTGATGTTTTGAACGTTACATGTTCTAAAGACATGAGTATTTTAGACATTTTAATTTTTGCAAATTCATCTTTTTTAATTTTAGCAACTTTTTGAATATGTAATTTCTATCTATTTGAATGAATGAATACCTTTTTATATTTAAAAATATAGATTTTTGTTTTTTATTAAAAAAAAATATTAATAAAAATCATACATTGACTTATCACATTCACCATTTTAAATGAGATTTTGTATATATTAAAAGATAAAAAAACTCAAACGAAAGAAATAAAAAAATGATAACTTTATTAATATTTTCTGAAAAAAAAAATTAATTTGTAAACATTTTAAAAGATAAAACAAAAACCTAAATCAAATAAAAAAATAAAGGATCTAATTGTTAGACTTACATAAATAAAACTTCTATAGTGTAATTTTCCCTTAAATATATTTAGAATAATATTTTTTTTAAAGTTTTCATAACTTCCGTAATGATATTAACTATTTTTGTTACTCGTTCGTATATTGAATTTTTATTTTAAAATTAGTTAAAATTTTATTTATAATCTATTATGTTATAAGATAAATTAAAAATTATATTTTAATTTCTATCAAAAGTAATTTAAAAAAAATCTTAATTGTGAACAAATTATAAATGATGTCACAAACAAAACAAAAATGCAAAAAAGACATAATATCCAAATGATTAATAATAACGCCGTTTTCTTGACTCCCAAAATATCAGTCCCTGATAGTAAATAATGTGTTTTGATGGCAATATATTCCTATAATAAATTTTTCCCTGAAGACACATTTTTCTATCTAATCTATGAATCATAAATAGTGAATGGAACTCCACTATGTTTTTTATTAGAATTCTTCCCATCATGCCATTTTTTCAAACTAGGCGAGTTTGTGAAATAAATGTGAATGTATGGGTCATGTTCAAAATTGTGATTAGCATTTTTCAACATATATGTAAAATGATGTCTTCAATGGTGAGCTGTGTACAAGGCGTACAGGAGCAACTTGCCAAACAAATTAATTATGCTTTGAAATCATCTGGAATCAATGAATCATGCATATATATGCCTCTTGCATTATTTAAACCTTGGCAACGGTGCAATAAAATGTTCTAAAAATTGGAGGATTAGACATAGCGATTCAATTATTTGAACCAAAAATTGGTCTGTCATTCGATTTTATTGACTCTTAAAATCGTTCAAATATAGAATAAGAGAAAATTTGTTAGAACCGATAATCAACCGAAATAAACTGAAAAAATCGGTTTGACATGAAAAAAATAACAAATATATAATATTTAATGAAAAATAGTATGTTTTTACTTAATAAGTATTTTGAATTTTTACTTGATTTTTTTTTATAGAAGATATGTATTTTTCTATTAAATATTATATTAAAATATTAGAAAAATATTATTTTACTATCACCTATTCCACTGCGGTTTTAAATCTTAAACCGGTGCCACTAGTAGTTCAACATCTAGACAGGTTTTCCGAACATCACTGAATAATCGTTTTATAAGCTCTTATAACGCTGCATTGTGCAACCAACATAGAGAATCCAAACTTTCTTTCATATGTCAAACTAAACAATATGATCACATTTAGCTAGCGTTGAGAGTATTTCAAATAAGATTGTGGCTAATGGAGGAAGAGTATATAATTGTTTTGAAGAATGAGAAATGAGACATTAGGATGCCACAAATGAGACATTAATATAATATAAATTTAATTAATTTATATTATCGCTATAGAGAATTTTTAAATTATTAATTAATTAATTATAATTATTAAATAATTAGAGTTATTTGTATCATAATTAATTTTAAAGTTATCCTTATCAATAATTATGATGCAACGATGTCAAACTTTTCACATTGACATGTTTGATTTTTTCCTTATAGGATTATAAAAGCCTCTTATTATTAATGAATCATGCGTGTTTGAAAATGTTTCATATATACTAAAACAATAGCTATGGAAATACATTTGTCAAAAGGCAGTATAAGTAGGTAGATTGTCACAAATATTTTAGAGGTCTTGTTTAAAATTTAAAAGTTAGACTTCAAAAAAAAATATGCATAAAAAATTTGAAAAGAGTTATCCTTTATTTCAATTATAAATAACATAAAAAAAAACATATAAATAACATCAACAATATAAAAAAAGCCAACAGGTCAAACTACTTTATTTAAATCATAAATAAGTAACATCAATAATATCAAAAAGAGCCAAAAACTCAATCCATTTTGGAGGCTCTCATGCAAGAATTTTTCGACACTAATACTTAAATAAAAGAAATAGGTCATATGTTGTTGGTCTTGTTGCACAATAGTTGCCTCTCTAAGGCATACAACATAATATGTGTGGGAGAGTCCGGGAGAGCGCGACATCCGGAATGAGATAAACATCAAGGATTCTTAAGAGACTTTAGACACCACGTCTCAACCCAAAACCTTAAGGCATTAGGTTTATGGGTCATTCTCCTTATATATCAAATATTTCCTCAATTCTTAGTCAATGTGAGACTAACCACTCATAATTGATTTCCAACAATATGTATATGTGAGTTTCCACTTGAATTTGCCTCGACGTTGAATTTTTAGCCTAGGCCCGACACCGACAATATGTATATGTATATGTATATGTATATGTGAGTTTCCACTTGAATTTTTAGCCTAGGCCCGACACCGACGCTAAGCCGACGCTAAATCACTATTAGCGTCGGTTTTTGGCCTCTTAGCGTCGGCGTTAAGCTGACGCTAAATCCTGTTTTTCTAGTAGTGAGAAAATATGCTTTGACTGAAAAAGGGTGCAAGTTTCTCCGAAATTGAAATTCAAAGACGAGATAACTTTGAAGATGTGGATATCCGTCTTCGAACTCATCCTACTAGTAAAATTATTATAATTTTTTAAATTTTTATATACATATACTTCTTAATTTTAAATTTTTATATACACATATATATTATTCAATCTTCTCTTTACAAAAAATATAATTTTAATATGATTTTATTATTATCTAATAATTATTATTTTATTACATTAATTATAATAAATATAATTTTTAAATTTATTACTTTATTTATATAAACGGGTGCAGGGGCAAGGCAAGGAAACCTGACTCCATTGGAACTCAAATTTCAATTCCAACAAGAAATGGATGCATATGTAGATTTTCTCTAATTAGTCGAAGATGGGGCAAAGAGAGACAAAATCTATCTCTGACCCGCCAAGTTGTCATAACTAGATATGTAAGGGATTCATAAAAAAGAAATAGATAATCTGACTTGGTGGTTGAAGTGAAATAGTTTATGATGTGTTTGGTTGGAGGTAGATGAAGGGGAGAGGACGGGAGGGGAGGGAAAAATATATATTAAATGAAATGTGTTTGAAGGGGAAGAACTCGATATAACTAAAAAATCATTTAAAATCCATCTTCTCCCCTTGGACTAAACACAAAAACATTAAAATCTCTCATCTTCTCTCTTTTGAACCAAACACATCTCTATTCTCCTTCTCGTGCTGCATTAAAATTCCTCCTCTAGCCTCTTATTTGTTGAACCAATCACACTCTTATAGTCTAGTGATAAGAATTAGAAAGGTATGAATTATATCCTACCCCAGCTATGTTATTATCAATACTAATATTTGCAGTTGCAAAAACTAGTTTCTGATTATCAGATAGTAAAAAAAAAGGTATACATAATATATGATAACAAAATCTTAATGTTTTCCCAATATAGTGTGGCGTAAGTGGTAAATATTTGAATCCATTTATTATTTTAGTAAATGTTAGATCTTGACCGATATATGTGTAAGAAAAAACATATGTTTAAATGTAAATTTCTTAAATAAATCTTAAGACCTCAAAAGATTAGTATTTGAAATTGTACGAGGAATACCTTGGTTTATAAAAAAACAATCTCAATGTTTTGTAAAAAAATACAAAACGAAATCTCGATGTAATCTAATATAACTTCGAACACTTAATTACCACTTATTTTACAATTTTGATCCTTACTACAATCTTGACACGTCATCATTTTCAAGAACTATTTTATCTTTCTGATCTTTAGGCACCTACATCCACCAATATGAATTGGTGACTTTATGTGTTTACCATTATAGCCTTATTCCCCTTATGATGCTATTGTTAGGGCTAGACAACAAATCAAGGAGGGTGGGTTCGAGCCTAAAATCACCAATTGACCTAATCTATGGTTGAAAAATACATACCCAATTTTGCCCAATATGAAATTGTGGGTTGTAGGTACAACGGATCCCAAGTTAAACAGGTGGTTACAATCGGGTTGAACTATTGTTTGAGCCATTCAAATTTTGGACCCAATGACATATTTATCAAAATAACTAACTATTATTTTTTGTGATCTCTCAGGAAACTAGTAATTTATTGTCAATTCTAAGGTCACTTTTGAGTCATTTAAAGTCAAAAATTGTGTTTATTTTTTCATTTAAAATTGGACTACTTTGTCCCATTTTAAATACATTCACAATTAGTAAAAAATACACTTCAATCACATAACATATAATACAACTAAAAGGTTTACACTGACTTTGTTTTTCAAGTGCAACAACTTAGTTTTTCAACAACAACTCACCCAAATTCAAGTTATAGATAAAGTCTAATATTAATACATATTTAACAAATTCAAATTATAGATAAAGTCTAATATTAATACACACGTCTTGAAAAATATTGATAGTATCAATTGACTCTATGAAAATACAAATAACAATATATGTTTCCAATTTGTTCCCATTGTCAACCTAAGAAATTAGAGCAAAAATTAGTATTCAATAATCATTGTAAAAATATGTTGTTGATGTGTGCCATAAGAAAAATAATTCAATGCCTTGTTTGCAATCAACATTAATAAATTCCAGACTTTATCATGTCAAATTCATTTTAACTTTGTTTTATGTATATCAACCTAGTTTGAATAAAAAATAATGCAATCAACATGATAGATCAACCATTTTGAATCAACAATGAATTCAAACTAAGAAATGAAGTTGACATGCCCATATATGTTGTTCAGAATAACATAAATTGATGCTACTGACTTAGCTAATGTTAAACAATGATTTAACACCACGCAATCTGCAAGAATTATAGCAACCTAGAGAACCAATATTCAACTTAGTACTTTAATTTTATTAAAATGAAAAATTCTAATAGTTCACAATTGACTTAAGATAAAAGATAACATACATATGATAAAAAATTTGTTCTTCTATGTCTTGCAGCAAAATCAATCTTGGAATATCATGCACTAGCTCTTGGGAAATAGAAGGATAATTATATAAGAATGACAAATTACACTTGTGTTCTTGCTTATAACATAAATGCTAATATATACTAACATATATCTATAACATACAGTTCAGATTACTAACAGAGTAACAATTGTAGTTGTGGTTACTAACAATTTTGGTTACTAACCATTGTTGGCATTTAACAGTTTTGGTTCATACACAATTACACTAATCTGACTTAAATTGATAAAATCAAAGAGGTAGATAAAACAATAATAAGATATAATATTAATAATAACTTACCAGTTAGAACAACAGTTTATGCCACTCCGAAAAATCTTGTGTTGATATTGTCATAAAGCCAAATTAGTATTTGAGCTAAGTTTGTGTGACTTCAAAAAAATTCAAAAAGTTCAAATCTAAAAAGTTTGGCAGAATTAGTTAGTACTAACACAAGATTGACAAAATCATTTCAAATTAGTAACAACAAAAACGAAAATAACATACAATAACTTTATTCAACCATAACTAGATGGTTGTGATGATGAATCACCTACAATAGTTGCATTTCCTAAATACATTCGTTGAAACTCTGAAATAATTAACAAAATAATAAACATTAGACTATATTAGAAACATATAAATATATTAGGAAGTTCAAACTGTTCAAAGATACATAAATGATTTTACCTTTAATAATTTCTTCATAAAGATCATCATCTTCACAAAGATTTAAGTCTTTGAAATAAGTAAGTGAATATTTTAACCAATTATGAGTGTTGATTAATACTTTAGACATTTCTGGCTTTAGAGAGCTTCTAAAAGTCTCAATGACTCTCCCACCAGTGTTAAAAGCACTTTCAGAAGCAATGATAGACACAGTGTGGCCAAGATATCTTTGGCTATAAGAGATATGATTGAGTACTGAGTTGCATTATGTTTCCACCAAGCAAGAATATCAAACTTTTAACTCATCTTCACACACTTACTAGAATAATATCCCTCAAGTTCATTTTATTGGTCAATGGAGTCTTTCTCTTTCAAATGGTTTTCAAGCCATCAATTACAACTAAATTCAAAATATGAGCAACAAACCTCATTTGGAAGTGTTCCCCATCACCATCAAACCATCCATATTATTTATCTTTTCTTTTTTTTTTTTTTTTTTATTATAAAAAAAAGCAACAACTTCATATTGGATGATGCATTATCAACGATTATAGTTAACACATTCAGAATCTCTCAATCCTTTAAAACCTCTTCAATCTTCTTACAAACTATGTCACCCCTATGATTTATTTTTTTTTTTTTTTTTTTTTTTTTTTTTTTTATTATAAAAAAAAGCAACAACTTCATATTGGATGATGCATTATCAACGATTATAGTTAACACATTCAGAATCTCTCAATCCTTTAAAACCTCTTCAATCTTCTTACAAACTATGTCACCCCTATGATTTGGGATTACTATGAACCTAATTATTCTTTTTTTATAGTTTCAATCATTATCAACAAAGTGTGTCGTATGAGTCAAATAGTTAATATTTTGGATTGAAGTCCAACAATATGTTGTAAGAGCTACCTTATTGCAATCAGACTTAAAAAAAGCTTTCAACCATACTTTTTCCTCCAAAAACAACTGAAAACTATCCCTAGCTATAGTTCGCCTAGATGGTATTGTAAATTGTGGTTGCAATGTTTTCAACATATATTTAAATCCTTCACCTTCCACATTCTTGAGTGATTGTTCATCCAAAACCACAAAAATAGACAATGTTCTACGACAAACTTGAAGGTTAAATTTACTACTTGTTGAAACCAAACTTGATCCTTCTACAATAAGAAATGCAAGAATAGTTTGGGTGGGGTCATCATATATAACAACTTTTTTTGGCACATTAGGTAAGGCGATAGTTGAGGTTGGAGATGTCGTGAGTTTGAGAGTCACACAAATATATTTTGTGGCAGTATTTACACACGGTAGATTGTACCTCAACTTCACTAGAAGTAATTTTGTTAAAGTGTTCCCAATATTTAGCGGGCTGCATAGAACCACTTGCAATAGTTCTTCTCTTCTTTGTAGCTTGATTGTTAGCCAATTCAGGTCCAGCAGCTTCAGTTGTTGTCGCTGCACCAGCTTCATTAGTGTTGATATTTAGAGTTGGTAAATTTTGACAAGGTTGGTTCTATACAGAAATCATGAAGGAGCTTTAATAAACAAATACCAACCACATTTTATTATTTATTTTAAGTTTATTGACTTTTAAAGGATTGTAATAAAATTTTAAGAGGATGTATTAAAATTTTAAGTGGATGTAATTTAACATTCAAGGAGTTGTACTACTATATTATTTAAGTGGTTGTAATTGAATATTTAAATGGAGTTATAAATATTTAAGGGACTTTAATTTAATCTTTAAGAGGGTTGAATTCTTATGTAAGTGGCTATAATTCAACGTCTAGTGTCTTTCACACACACTAGACTTATTCAATCTATTGAGGGTAACTATAATAGTGTCTATGGTGTAACTAGCACATTAAACTCATTAAACAATAGTAAAATAATATTTAAAAAAAAAAGAACCATTAAAAAAAACATATAATAAACAAAAGAATACATTGAAGAAACATGCATCAATAAAAACTTAAGCATACATATAATACATTTAAAAATTTAAAAGTATGTATAAGAAAGAAAACTAACAAACATTACACGTTATAAATAAAGAATTCAAATAAATTTAAAAGGATGTATAAGAAAGAAAATTACGAATACATTAGAAAAATTGAAGCATTATAAATAAACAAAAGCATGCATTAAGAAAAACTAAACCACTAGTTATATTTAACAAAAAAGAAGCATCAGTTACATTTAGAAAGAAGAAAAAAAAACATACTTTTAACATCAAACACAAGTTAAAATGAAAGCATACACTTGAATTCAAGAACTAGAAATTTTAAATACATCTTAAAAAGAAAAATACAAGTTAAAAAGATAGCATGCATTTGAAAAATTTATAAACATGAAATAGAAAAAAAAAATGATATATTACCCAATAATATATTTACAAAAAATAAGCATACATTAAAAAAAAAAAACTGAAGCACTAGTTACATTATGAAAAAAAAAAAAAATAAACATACTTTTACAAGTTAAAAATAAAGCACACAAGGAAATTAAAAGGAATGCATACAAAGAAAACAAACATATGAAGAAAAAGAAACATACAAATGATATATTATCTAAAAATATATTTACAAAAAATAAGTATGCATTATAAAAAACTAAAGCACTATTTACATTTCAAAAAAAAAAAAAAAAATACTTTTACAAGTTAAAAATGAAGTATACATTTGAAACAAAAGCATAAACTTCAATCACAAGTTCAAAATAAAGCATAAATCTGAATTAAAGAAACATACACTTCGAACTCTACTTCAAATGAAAACATACATTTATAAATATAAAAAGATAGCATACTTTTAAGATATGTATATATATATTACAGAAAAAAGAATAAAAAAGATATATAAGCATCAAACTGAAGAAAAAAAAAAGCCCAAACTTACAGCCACAAGCCAAGAACATTAAGATATGTATATATACATTTCCGGCTCGTTGATCCATCTTTCCCAACTACAAGCCAAGAACATCAAGAACAATGATTAGAAATAATTAATTATCATTATGCAGTGAAAGTCTTATATCAAAAAGCAAACAAATAAATATTATAACATAAATACAAAAAATATTAACTTGCATATATGAAAATCCATAAGTAGAGAAGATTAATAAATAAAAAAACAAAAATAAATTAGTTATTCACACTCTTTGATTTAACACTTTTATGCTTGATAATTTTTTTTTTTTTGACAACTTTTGCTAAATGGATAAAACATATTGTTGAAGGTAAAGTGATCATGATTTCAGTATATATTGTTGAGATTTTTTCGGTATTTTTATATATTTTTTTGACAAATTTTTCCTTTGTCTTGGAGATTGCTAAAAACATTTTTCTCTTATTATTTGAACTTATTAATTACATAATTTGTTCTTCCAGGAGCAACATAAATTTAGTTGTTCAAGGTGAAGCGTCTGGTTTGTCTAGGAAAAAGGAGTAACTTTTTAAAAAAAAAAAAAGAAAATTAGATAAAACCTAAAATAAAGATCTCGAATCAAAAAATGAATTTGGAACGATCACATATTCAGGAGTCGATTACGAGTAGCGAAAGTAATATTACCCTACATCTTCTATTAAAACGGTCATCCTATAATTAATTGTATACAAATTATTTATTTTACCCCTAAAAAGAAAAGTAAATTATTTACATTAATAAAAGATGGAAAAAAATATTTTTATTAATTCGATTCCTAAACAGAATAATAAAAAGGACAATAAATTATTTACATTAATAATAAAAGGAAAAATATATTTTTATTAATTTGGTTCCTAATAAAAGTAACAAAAAGAAAAATAAATTATTTACATTAATAAAAGAAGAAAATAAATATTTTTATTAATTTAGTTTGACAAAGAGAAGACATTGCTCGTACGTATCTCCAGATGTAATAGAGAAATCAGAACACACGTAGTTTTTTAATAGAAAATATTTATGTATTGTTCGATTTATTATTATAATTATGAATATATATGTGTATAAAAAAAAGATAATAAATAATAATAACAAAAAATAGGTGAGATGCTTGTTCACATATTGTATCTTTTTATTTTGTATTTGATTTTAAAGTTAAGAAAACAGATGAACGCGACGACAAAGTAAAATATGCAGCATGTGAAAGGATTTGTTCGTGCGTTGTCGGATTTGTTGCAATACACATGCCACCAACAGTTGGGGGGAGTGACGTGGCGCGGCGAGCGATGATGAGTTTCATCTAGAATCCTAAGAAAAAAACCTTTTTTATTGATTTAGTTCTTTGTTACGGTTTTCTAAGTTATTTGGTAAACCATGATATGTTGTTTTAGTAAGTGTGTTGCAAAACAATTTTAGGAACAAACTACTTAAGAAAAGAGAAAGTTTAACATGTGAGTTTATTTTTGCAGAAAGAAAAATTAAACTACACTTCTTTTAGAAGGATGCAATATAAAGAAGCTAATAATAAGAAAATTAGAGAAAGATAAAAAAATCGATATGTTACTGCTGAACTGATTTTGCTGAAGTGATTTTATCAAGTTTAGATTCTATGCTCCTCCCTATTTTTACCTATTATTCTCTTCTTATTTTTTTATTTATTTAATAGTGCGCTCCACCTTTTTTCCTCTTCTTTTCTCCTCTTGATGTGAATTATTTAGACTTTTTGGATGTATGTTACAAAAGACAATGAAATAATTGCGACATTTTTATTATTATTAATTCATTTCTTTTCGATTTCTTTACATTTAATTGATCACCATTATATAAATTTTTATTACCATTGATCCATTTCTATTTCCATGTATTTTCATTTAATTGATCACAATTATAATGATTGTTATTACCATCAATCAATTTCTTTTCAGGTTCTTTTTATTCAAATATATACGTTTTTTTTTATTAATTTTTTTTATGGTTTAGAAAAGAGTGAAACGTCTGAGCAAGAATTAGAGATAAACAAGAACTAGAAGCACCCACGATTTTTTAAAATTTAAATCCTTAATTATTATTATTATTATTATTATTTTTATCATTATATTTTTATTATTTTTTATAAAAAATCTATAAAAATAATAGACAAAATTAAGTGTCAACACAAAGTAAAAGGTAAATTCTAGAAACTCGTCATTTAAATTTTTTTGTTTTTGTATATATTTTTTATTTTTCTTCTTCTTGAATTTACTATATATTGTTGAATAATATTATCCCTATTATTTGAATATGGGACTTCAACTTTTTTATATACATACTTTAGTACAAACTTAGTGAAAAATATTAAGACATAGGTCACCATATGTGATGTATTGCATAGAAATAGAATGGCACGGTTATTGCAAAACTTGAACAAGAAAAAAAAACACGTAGAGAATCAAGAACAAAAACACTTTGACTTTTGGATAAAAATAGCATGATATGTCTATGTACTACGACTATTTTTTGTGTATCAGATTTTACTTTTCATTTTGTATTTATATTATATTTTTTGTAATCTAATTTGTACAAGCAAACAAACAAAAAGAGGAAATGAATTTCCTTAAAAAAAAAGTTCAATATCTTTACATTTATTGTTTGTCGGTCACAATTTTTTTATGGGCAAAAAGTATAGACACCGATGAGAGACTCTCATAATTTTAAATTCATCTACTACTGAATAACTATCCCCTATTTTAATTATTTAATTCAATTATAAATGTATCACTTATGATATTGAATTATTATATATAAGATAAATTTTTGTTGAGAAATTTTTTAAAATATTTATAATACACGAGACAATTCATTGATGAGATTGAACTATCATACACGTAATAAGTTTGCACTAATAAAAATTAAAAAACAGCTATCGTATGATACAAAGTTATTACTTATGAGAGTGAAATGTCATACAAAGAGACAAACTCTCACCAATAAAAATTAAAAAAAAATTATGATAAGGAATAAAAAAAATTCCAAAATAACTATCATACATAGCTACTGATGAGATTGAACTATCGTATTATATATAAATTTTTACCAATAAAAATTTCAAAATAATTAGAATACATGAGATAAATTGTCACTTATGACGAGATAAATTTTCAATAATAAATTTTAAAATAACTATCATACACGAGACAAATTTCACTGATAATTTTTTAAAAAATAACTAACATATATGACACGTTGTCGCTGATATGATTAAACATTTTATAATTTTTTCTATGCAATTATGCTGAAGTAATATCTGTTTCACTTTAGTTTATTAATATTCATATTTTAAAAAAATTAGATTAAATGGGAAGAATTATATTCATATTTTACAAATTTTTAACTACCATTACTTTTTTTAAAGCATATTTACAATTTATATAATTTAATATATCATTTCTTTAACTCACGTAGAAAAATAATCTTAATCTTATATAAGTTAATTAGTTACACATATACGAACCATATGCACAGGAACAGTTAAAGGCGAAAAAAATTCCTATATGCTGGGATGGGTGATGTCCGTAACTAACAATTCGTAAATGGGTTGAAGTAACAATACAATACCTTGTATGAAAGAAAGTTGGGTTATGCATTCTCATGGTTAATTAGAGAGACTGACCCAAGTATTTAAGAGATTAGCACGCAGGTCACGTGATAATTTACTTCTTTTAGTCAACTAAACAAATAATTAAAACTAGTATTACAAATCAAATCAAGTAATTATATTACAAGTTCACCACCAAAAAACTAGAACAAATAATATTTCAAATCTTTAATTCCACCGTCGAATTTATAAGGGAACTGATCAACGATCAATTAGAAGAACTCATGATGGTTACTCAATTAGAAGAACTGAAATATTAAAGAACTTAAAAGAACACCGCTAAATTAGACATTATATTATTTTAATTGAATATTTAAAATAGATTTGAATTCGATTATAAATTTAGATTTTATTATCAGATTTTTTTGTACAGTCCTACCATTAACTGTGTTTAAAAAAAGTTTGCCGTGGTTACAAGAATTATAAGAGAGGATTTCTGCTATATATTTGAAAACTCACATGTTTTGATAGTATTAAATTACACCATCAATAGTTGAATGATACGATATTAATAAATAAGTTTGACTATATTCTAGACTTAATGCAACTAAATTTTTAAGTTTTATCTTTTAGATCTATTTTAAAATTACATTTTTTGTTATAACTTTAATTTTGAAAACAATTTATTTAATTATTGAGGTCAAAATTGAATAAATAAATGTATCAACTCTTAATTTAGTCAACTTTAATAAACACTATAGTAATATTCATGTGGACAAATAAAAAAAATTATTGATCAAAATGTTTATAGGATTCTACTTGCCACCCCACACATGTACCTCTCACCCCCAAGACACGTTAAAAGATTATTTTACTTTTTTTATTATACTTCAAATTTTTTACTTCTCACTTTTTACTCCACACATTCGAAAATTTAGCAACCATTTTTTCACAATTTTTGAAACTTTGGTTGATTATCAAACTTTTGAAATACAAAGTTAATTAATTTTTTAAAACTTATTTACTTTGAAACTTTTGAAATGTGTAAAAAAATTGGAAACTTTCATCTTTAACAACAGTTTCAAAATGCATATTTTTAGAATTTTTGAAATAAGGACATTTCGAAATTCAATGTTCCGAAACGTAATTATACATTTCGAAAATTTCAAAAATTTAAAATATTTTCAATTTTATTCAAATTTTCAAAATGTAAATTTTATTTCAAATAAATTAAATTATTTATTTTAAATATCATATTTATAATATAAATATTAATTAAATTTAGTATATCTTTTCAAATTTGGTATTAGTAGAGTTGAAGGTGAAGTTCATGCTACACCTATAGTAGTTTCTACAGATAAATTAACGACTGACCAAGTAATCTTAATGTTAATTGATATTATAAGTTTTGATTTTTAATGTATACACATATATCGATGTTTTATTTGAAATATATTTTATAGATATTTCTTTCTCGATGAACTATATTCTATTGGCTAAAAATTATTGGAAGACAAAATAAAATAATAATTATTACCATTAGATCTAATACAACTACCAAAAAACAGAGAAAGAAAAGACAAATTAATTAAGGCATGCGAAAGACGTGAAAGATATAAATCAAAATCAACAATAACTTGTTTCATAAGAAAAGATGTACATTCAAACTCATATGTATACCGTAGAGTATCGGTGAAGGATGGAAAATTAGTGTTCGATGTAGAACACACAATCACGATTTAACGGATACTTTAGACGATCATTCATATTTAGGATGTTTAAACGAAGATGAAAGAAAATTTGTTAATGACATGACAAAGTATAAGTTTGCACAAAGATTCATTTTGAATGATTTGAAAGAGAGAAATAAAGAGAATCTCACATTTTCCACTCAAATATATAAAGTAATGAGTACTTATCGATCATCTTTGAGAGATTCATACATAGAAGTGCAACATCTATGAAGTTAATACAAAATAAAAATTATGTGTATTTGACTAGAAGACGAGATGATTCAAATGTTCATATAGACATATTTTGGACCCATCATGATTGTATAAAGTTATTGAACATGTTTCATTTTGTTTTGATATGTGATAGTACATACAAACAAATAGATATCGGCTACCATTGCTTGAAATTATCGGTGTAATATCTATTTGGTTGATATTTTCTGTTGCATTTGCTTACTTGGAACAAGAGCGACAAGAAAACTTCATCTGAGTATTTGAAAAGGTAAGACAATTGTTCGTCACTGAGAATTTAATTTCTAAAGTTATTGTGACTGATATAGATCAATAGAGTGATGCATGGTTCACACCTTACAAAGACAAATTTGTACTAGCTTAGACCAATAGAATGATGCATTTAGGGAATACAATGACCAACAAATACTTTTAAATTATAATTTGTTTTAGAAATATAATTGAGTAATTTACGTGATTTGTTTTAATTTGTATTATTTAAATTTTTTGTAGAGTTGAGTCTGCTCATTGGAGATTGAAAAACATGTTGCAAACTAGTAATGGAGATTTGTGTAAAAGTTGAGATGCTGTTAATATGATGTTGAAGAACCAAATGTGTAGCATCAAAGTGTATTTTCGTAAAACTATTATCGATGTTGAACATATGTATAATTCATCATTTTACCAAAGATTGCATCACTTTGTATCGAGGAAATATTTTAAAAAAATTGATAAACAATTAAATAGGGTAAATATGGTAGGTACTCACAAAACAAAATGTGATTATTCAATCAAAACAACTCATGGATTACTCTGTGCTTGTGAGTTGAGCCGCCAATTTAAAAAACATACTAATTATTGATCCCAACACACATATTTAGGGACAATAAGTCCTCAAGAAGGGGAGCTCGCAAAGCTAAAAATCCCTAAAATTTTGTGGACTAAGTGGTGTCTATAGGCCCACTTTTTCAAATTTATCTTTCAAAAAAACTTTCGACAAATACTTTTTGACCTTTTTTCGAAAAATAAATTTTTTTGATTTTTCCTCAAAATTTTTTGATAAAAAATAATTTATAATTCTTTTGTACTTTTTTCACGAAATTTTTTTATTCGAGAAAATAATTTTTTGATTTTTCTCACAATATTTTCAATTTTTACTAAGAAAAAATATTTTGGATTTTTTTTTATATTTATTATACAAAAAAATAATTTTTAAAAATTTTTCAAAAAAAAAATTATAAATTAACAAAACATTGGGCCCTTTAGTCCCCTTACTTAAGCCCATAAAAAATAATGAATTAATGAACCAAAATTTTAAACAAATTATTTCAATAGGGGCCTAATATTATGATTTTAATAGAGGATTCTTTTAAGAGGGCTTTGGACTTTGTAGCTTAATTGACGGCTCTACTTGTGAGTTGACAAATTTACAGATATGTAATACTCTCATCTCTTTAGATAACATTCATGTTTTTTTTGGACAAAATTAAGCATGAAACATGAATTGGAGAATAAATAATCTTTATCACAATATGACTTTTTAGAAGAGTGAGAGACAATGAAAGTATACATGAAAACACAAGATATTGTTGGTCAAATGATATTCAAGACAAATGTACGTTAACTTGTATATCCGCATACAACAACAATGCGTCAACCCCCTGATAAAGTGAAAACCAAGGGAGCTAATATAAAGAGAAAATAATTTGATGCTCCTCGTGATCCTTTATATTGGGATATGTCGATGTCTCTCAAAGATCTCCAAAGCAACCATCTCAGCGTTCTGCAAAGTAACCATCTATTCTTATTTTTACTCATCAGTATATTGATGACATAGTAGATGTTGTGCCTGATGGAAATTGTGGTTATCGCGCAGGTTGCAACATTATTAGATTGGACTAAAGAATCTTGGTCTTTAGTTCGAACACATTTGGACAAAGAAATCAATATACATCAAGATCATTATTCCAATGTTTTTCATGACAATATTGAAACAATGCAAAACTCATTAAAGATTTCTAGTTTGGGTGTTCAAGAAAAAGAAAAATGGATGACTATGCCAAAGTTGGGTTACGTGATATCAACAAAATATAATGTCGTTCTAGTTTCATTGTCTCGTAATTTGAAAATGACATTCTTTATGTTGAATAAACCACCATCAATTAATTATTCTCTTAATTCTTTAACAGCAACTGGATTTGTCAATGAAAGTCATTGAGTATAGGTAAACTTTATAATTGATAGTATTTTTTAATAGTAAATTAATGTTTAATATTTTCTTGTTTAGATAAAATTGAAGTTTGGTTGTCATTTGCCACCTACCTCACAAAAATGGAGAGACTTTAATCATTTACTTATAGAATAGAATTGAAGTATTGATGTTTGAAAATTCATATCATAATAGAATTTCATGATACAAAATATATTTATTATACATAATGCAATATATTGATGGTCTCTCGGGAACATGCGGAGCAACTCATTTAATATCACATAAACTTTACCATATGGATTTACCATCTATATGGCCCACTATAATAGCTTAGATGCATTATGGTCTCATGCCGAAGATGGACCAACTTGTGCAGAATATGATGGAATATGTGTATCAACATGTGGAGGTGGACTAGCAGGTGGAGCATCAGAGGATGTGAAATATTTAAATACCAAACATTGTAGTCCTCAAACACCTCACCAGAAAACGTCACTAGGGGAGATAGACTCTGAAAGGTTGTTGTACATGCCCTCAAAGTATTATGTCACTCCTAATCTATATTAGTTGGCAACGGAGGAACGTCACACATAATGTATTGAATACAACTAAATTGTCGAATACATTGCTTCAGTAGATATGAGAATGAAACTCCACCCCAACAAAGGTAGCTAGAGAACATCAACGTTTCTTTAAAAGGATGTTTAGCTCAGTCAACTTCATAGGGTGTAAACAGTACATCCTCAAGCAAAATAGCATTAAGTTTTTGTCGATATGTTAGCAACCCATCTTCAACGTGTTTTGCAGTCCACCAATAAGCTCTTGGAATATGTTCGTGAATTGTTCCACTATCGCCCCACTTACAGATGTTAGGAAAATGCTCGTAAATCCAACACTGCACAAAAAATAAAAGAGAATTTAGTAAATTAAAAATACAACTTAATAATTTAATAACACAACTTAATATGAGTCATATACGTTTAATATGGTCATATATCCTCCCAAATACCTAGTGTCATGAACAACTTCATCTCCCAAATTGTCATATAACATAACCAATGCAGCGACATCCTATGCATAGTTCCGACAACACTCTAAATCAATGAACAAACTAATATATTTCGCATTCACACAAGTGAGTTATGTCGGCGATAATAGTATTGTCAACTAAGTGCAAGAGGTACGTTCTAACAGCACACTCAAACATGCTAATTTGAATCAGACGTTTATATAAATCATGTAACCACTGCATTCTATATTGTGCATATTATTTAAAATTTATCTCAGCAGTTGCTTCCTCCAAGGCATCTCATCCAAGGTTGCTCCCAAGAGTTCATGTGCAGCAATCACATCATTATTAGTGTTCATATTTATTGGTGCATCAAAGAACTTACCACGGGGAAGAATGTGAAGAAAAGTCGTGAGTCGTGACATCGTCCAATGTGATCGTCCTCTCTCCACATGACATATGAAACGAGTCAGTCTCTCGATGTCACCTTTCTTCAAAGGCATCTATGATACCGGTGTCGGTCGTCGTCAAATAAGCTGAAGACAGGTGTACCAATCTAAATTTTTGAATTCAATGTTGTACAATATGCAGTATAGGTCCGCCAACAAACTTTTTTAGTTTCTAAGCTATATGTGATCACCTTCAACGGGTCACGATAATATGAGTAATTAAAAAACATAACAATAAAATATTGTACTAAATATAATATGTACTTATTTTTAATTAAAATATATTTCTCCTTCCCATATCCTCCAAGCTTTGCGTGGTGTTCATATTGTGCTAATATCAATCACCTCTATCGCCTCTATTGTTGACGATAATATGAATAATTTCTCCTTTCGCAATTTGATTCTAGACACTTTAAAATTAAATTAACATATTAATTATCATATCAATAAAAAAAAATAGAAATTTTAAAAAATTACAAATGTTTTAAAACCTTCGGATGTCTTAAAAATTGAAGTTTCAAAAATTTAAGTTTTTGAATGTTTAAAAACCAAATTTTCGAAATTTTCAAATATTTGAAATGTTCGAAGGTTTAAAAAGTCTAAAATTCTAGGATTTCTTTATTTAGGAGGTTACGATTTGATCGAAACTCGAAATTTTTAAAATTTTTCTATTTTAAAAGTTTTGTATTGTTCAAATATTTCAAAAGTTTTAAAAATTTGAAAATGCTGGAATTTCGTCAAAGTTTCGAAAGTATGAGTCAAAAGTGAAAGTAAAAAAATTAAATTTTTATATATAATAAAAAGATAAAATAGTCTTCTAATGTGTTTTAGAAAGATGAGAGATACAAATAAAGTAAATCTTAAAATATTTATGATATGATACACACTTTTTTTTATAATACGAATTTATCAATTTAAAATAATATATAAATTGGGATCGACAATAACTATATACACACCGCCGTCAAAAAAAAAAAAACTATATACACATACCAAGTCAATTAATTTATTTTTAAAGCCATACGTCGCAGATAACCAACCATTTGTCACTACTCCATTATTATACAGCACCATTTTAACAAGAAATTAAGCTGAGAGTTTATTAATTCACCGACAACAAATTGGCATAAAAATTATAGTAACGTAGATGATTTTGCATTTTTATAATCCACTAAGTTTGGAATTAGTAATTTGACTATATCACCTGTTTCACACTTCAGGCTCTCAAAATTATGCTTGCCAGTTCTCCTCTCTATAAGCCAAAGGAAACAATCAGAACTATGCCTGCTCTGACGCGTTTTCACAATTATTAGTTGTTCATATTAAATCATACAATCTAACAAATAAGTCATATCCAATAAAAACATACAAATAACTCATTCAACGTTACCTTGCCATCATCACCTACTCTATAATTCATTGACTTTGTTCATGGCCATGATGTGGAAAACATATTAACTCATTTTATGGAAGACCACAATACAGGTTTTAAAATACAAAATGATATCGAATGAATCAGCCTCGTAAGTCGAAACAATAATATGATTAAAAAAATATTTACACTATAAATAGAAAAAATTTATACTATCATTCAATTATAACTATAAAATCATTAGAGATATTTAGTTTTTACCAAAATTACTTTTAAAGTCATCTCATTTATAGTTGTGATGTGATGAGATGAGAGTAAAACTTTTTACATTGAATATATAATAATTAAACTCTAAAAGAAATATAATTTAAAACATTTAGCCAGGCTGTCATAAAGCATTTGGCAAATAAATAAATCTTATAATACATGCTACGGTAACATTATATAAAGAGTTGGAATGCATGCTTTACCAAGCAAACGCAGTTACTAGCTAACACTCTTCCAAAGGACGAGTATTGGACTTCATACACTTAGAGAAATATGGGAACCTCAGTTGGGTTGAGGCACTGGCCTCAACTCATCTATGCAATAGCAATTTGCATAATTGCTACCAATGTAGCTGCTGATGATGATAAACCTTACTATGGAGGCCAACCCAGCAATTACTATCCACACCCATCCCCACCAAGTCATGGACACCCACCTTACTATTACAAACCACCAACTCATGGAGATCATCCACCACATTACTTCAAACCACCTCCTTATGTTCACAAATTTCCACCATATTATTACAAATCTCCACCACCACCGTCTCCATCACCACCACCTCCTTATGTTTACAAGTCCCCTCCACCACCATCTCCCTTGTCTCCTCCTCCATATGTTTATAATTCACCACCTCCTCCATCTCCTTCACCTCCTCCACCATATGTCTATAAGAGTCCACCACCACCCTCTCCATCACCACCACCTCCATACGTCTACAAGTCTCCCCCTCCACCATCACCATCTCCTCCCCCACCATATGTTTACAACTCACCGCCACCTCCATCCCCTTCTCCTCCTCCTCCGTATGTCTACAAGTCACCACCCCCACCATCTCCTTCCCCACCACCACCATATATTTATAAATCCCCACCCCCACCATCACCTTCACCTCCTCCACCATATGTCTACAAGTCTCCTCCTCCACCATCACCCTCTCCTCCTCCACCATATGTATATAAGTCACCGCCACCTCCATCACCTTCACCTCCTCCTCCATACGTTTATAAGTCACCACCTCCACCATCACCCTCACCTCCTCCACCATATGTATACAAGTCTCCACCTCCTCCATCACCCTCTCCTCCCCCACCATATGTTTACAAGTCACCACCTCTACCATCTCCATCCCCACCACCTCCATATGTTTATAAGTCTCCTCCTCCACCATCTCCCTCACCACCCCCTCCATATGTCTACAAGTCACCACCACCACCATCCCCCTCACCCCCCCCCCCCCATTACCAACCCCC
>NC_021165.2:67712614-67752531 GCF_000331145.2 Cicer arietinum | reverse complement strand
TCCCCCTCCCCCCCCCCTCCATATGTCTACAAGTCCCCACCCCCACCATCCCCCTCTCCACCACCCCCATATGTTTACAAGTCTCCACCCCCACCATCCCCTTCACCTCCTCCACCATACTATTATAAGTCCCCTCCTCCTCCTTCTCCTTCACCACCTCCTCCATATGTCTACAAATCTCCACCTCCACCATCTCCTTCACCTCCTCCTCCATATGTATACAAATCTCCACCCCCACCATCTCCTTCACCTCCTCCACCCTATGTCTATAAGTCACCACCTCCTCCTTCCCCTTCACCACCTCCTCCATACTACTACAAGTCTCCACCTCCACCATCTCCATCACCTCGTCCATATCATCCCTACCTCTATTATTCACCACCACCTCCCGTGTATTAAGCTTCTAGCTAAAACTATTTGAATTTTTTACAATGAATTATGTTCAATATTGATGTCGCTAATTTGTATTTAAGCTTTTGTTAATTAAACAGCCTATACCCTATGTTGAATTATGAGCCTTGTTTTGGTTCTAGTGCAATTGTGCATGTATTGTGTTAATTCTAAAATCTATATTTATCTATTTCCTTTAGTTGTTTTTGAAATTTTTTAATAGATATATTCTTTTTTTCACTTGCACCTTCACATTACCAACATCAACACACAATGTTACCGAATTCTTTTGTCACCAAATATTATCTGAATCTAGCTAGTGAATTAATACTTGTTGCTATTCATATGCATAAGATAAATATATATCAAATTTAGACCACTAGAAGATTAATGATACGATTATTGCAATTTACACACAATTAATCAAACTTCCATTACATCCAACAAGTTTACTGATAGTACCAAGTAATATAATGATAGTTGTGCATCGTCTCCTCGGAGAATATGTTCTCAAGATTTTCAAAATTTAATCGAATGTTGACCGAATAAGTGTTACATATGAGTTTGCATTGATTAAAAGAAATAGAATTCCTAATACTATATACACTTAAATGCAATGAATGAGTGTGGAAAAAATATATGTAATTGATGTAATGAACGAATACACAATGAATATAATTGAAACCACATGAATCAAACACAAACAGAAAAAATAAGGATGAATACAAACATAACTAAATGTTGTAGTTTGTTTAATCATTAGTTAATGCAGTTCAGATCATTGATTTGATAAGGTTAACTCAAATAATACATATCTCAAGATACTGTTTAGGACAGGCTTACATAGCCTAAACCATCTTATGTTCATTAACATTGGGATTATATTCAACCAAGAGAGGCATGTAATCTCTACTCTACCACTAGAACACAAACATCACAAGTCTCATAAATAAGACACCAAAAAGACTGATAAACCTATTATAGCAGGTACTACTAAATGTTCAAGAAACCAATAAACCTATTAAGAAACTTGGAAGAAAAAACAAAAAGATAAGCTTATTTAAACATGCAGGTTAAAAGGGAATTGGCAATGAGAAAATAATTCAGTCAGAGATCTCAAAGGGAATCAAAATAAATCTTATAAAAAAATTATGGTAGTTTTCAAAAATCTTTTACGTACTAAAAAAACTTGGATTGATTGGTTTGAAAATCTTAAAATGATATAAAAAAAAAGGGTAAATTTGAATTTGTAAAATAGTAAAATATTTTAAAAATAAAATTGATATTTTAAAAATATTGTGGGGTAATGGTATAACCGTGGAGGAATAAAATTTCCATCTAATTTGTTACGATGATTTTGAAAATTTTACTATATACCTCCACAATTGTTACTCGTACCAATTTATCTAAATCAAAACTTTTCCTTCACATTTGTAAAAAAAAAAATATGTCAAATTTTCGTGACACCTTTCATTCAATTATCTGAAATTTTCATAATAGAATACGACTTTAAAAAGTTTCAAAATTAAAAATTCATCCTAGAAATTCAAATTGAATTTCTAAAATAACAAAAACACCTCTATTTTTGAAATATCAATAAAAAAATTAATTTTTAAAAATTTTAAAATATTATTTTTCCAAAATTTCATTTATTTCAAATTTTCAAGTTATCGTAACTGGTTTTTATTTTATCATCGACAACCATAACTATAGATGCGAGTCAACTCCTCTTTACCATCTGAGTTAATCTTTATTGGTAATATTATCTATTAATGTGTTATTTTTTATTATCGTAATACATACATATATATTCTTTTAGATATTTCATACTTGTGAAGTATTGTACTTGGCGAGAGAGTTTGAGAAACAAAATGAATAATTGTTTTCATTATATGATACAGAAACAAGACAAACAAGAGAAGAAGAAAAAATTGTCCAATTCAAATGAGAAAGGTCTAGTGTTGGGTTTTCTGTAATCGAGAAGACCACACATTTACAAATTTAATACATCAGAATATATTTGGTCTTGCTTAAACAATTTAAAAATTATTGATTTTAATTTTAATTATATAATTTAAAAAAATGGAGATTAATTTTAAATTGTTTGATTTTGATCGAACCACCATCGATATTCTAAATGCGTGAATACGTAATTATCGGTTGGGAAGTCAGATCCAAAAGAAAATTGCACCAATATTGCATAGCTTATTTTAAAAAAATAGTAAAAAAAATATTTTTGAATAAAGAAAAATAAAAAATAAAAAATATAGTGAAAGGAAAAGTAGTAATTTTGAAACGTATTGTGAAAAAATAGAAAAAAGGAAATTTTTTGAAAAATTACTTTTATTTAAAAACTAGGGATTTTTGTGAATTTTATAGGGTTTGTGAGGTGGTGGCGGAAACATGTGAAGGTATACAGTAAATTTATGATTTTTTTTTCATTTGTTCCAAAAGTAGGCTTGTAAACTAGAATTGTAAATAAGTTGAAGCAGTTGCTACAAATACCAAACAGTAAAAGTACTATCCGGACACGCACCACCCAAACATAAAAAAGACAAGGACCGCTATTAAAAAAAGAGTACATGTCAAGATACTTGTTATTAGGGGTCGCACAATGATTTGATTTTTTTTATTTTTATTTTTATTTTATAGGGTTTGTGGGGGATGGGGGAACATGTATTAGGTATACAGTGATTTTTTTCCTGTGGTTCGACTACGTAGGATTGTAAACTAGATATTTACAAATTTGTTGATTTATTCATAAACTATGTAGGTTCGATGTGTTAAATAATTGATTTAATTCGTTTGTTTAGTTAAATAAACAAGGTTTAAGATTGAATTCAATTAATAAAATGAGTTGGACAAGTTTCAATCCATTATATGATTGATCGTTCAAGTTTGATTGAACGACAGTAGGTAAAGGACTGGGGAATGGTTCACTCAGTCAGATCGATAAATCTCTTGAATTGTCTTAGAGAAAGCTTAATCATCGCTAGGAAGACAAAACTAAAACGATAATGTTGATTACAAGAAAATGGGTTTGAATTGTGATCCTCTTTTCTTAAAATTTAATTTATTTTTTAATTTGAAAACTCAAGATTGATATTGGTTTGATAAAAACAGAACGTTCTTTGTTAGAATATAACAATAAAAACTTCACAAAGTGATTAGTGTTGTGCAAGTGAAAAAAAATGAGATAAGGAAAAGAGAATTCACACGAGAATATATCTAGATTCACCCAAAATAAGTTACGTCAAGTCCTCACGATTTGTGAGTTTTTTCACTAAAATGTTCAAACAAAAATGTTCTTACTTTTCCCACAAATATTCTAGATCAGCCTTGGCCTATTACAATATTTTCATGCTTAAAGGATTTTCAAAAATTACCCTTTAGTCTAGAATTGTATTTACAATTCACCTTTTAAATATAAAAGGATTTTTCAAAAGTACTCAAACTATTTATATATTCTATAGTGGTTGAGTTTCAACAAAAACTGTTTTGAAGAGAATTGATGGATCAACCTTTACTCAACACTTGTTTGAGTTAAGTTTTAAGCAATCAAACTCGAACAGTAGATCCTTAAATCTAACGAAGAAACATTGGAGTCTTGCTTGATTCTAGAGCTTATATTTATCAAGAATGATGATTTAAGTGAATGATTGTTTGCACTTTAAACTAATGTTATTTCCTTTGCCTTGAGGTTTTATTTATAGGCTTATTGAAGGTCTGTGCCAGCTCATATAGCCGTTGGAAGACAAGTTTTTTGGTCTATGAATTAATAGGCATGTGTTGTAAATAAACAAAGATTGTTCATGTTTGATCATCATAACGTTCTTTGTTTTCTGTTTTGGGCAACTGCTTGTATTTGTCACCTTTGACAGTTGTTTGTAAATCATGTTATTTTGTACTTATGTCAGTGATACAGTACCTCATTTGTCCAAGTTGTACTTGTTTTATCTAAACCATCAATTTTTGAAGATTAATCTTGCAATTTACTTTTTGTACATTGTTTTGACTTTGTTGATTTTAAATTTGTCCAGATTAACCTTGAAAATACAATTTTGTTCTTTTGTAATGGTTACTAGTGTTTTACAATGCATCTTAGTATACTATTGCAGTCTGGTTTGATCGATTGCAAAATAAATTTGTTCTTTAATAAACCAGAATGTTCTTCGATTAAAACTGTAAAAATCAGAACGATCTTCGTTTTTCTGTTTAATAGCCAAAACAGTCTCGCTTTCTTAGATTTGATCTTGTTTATTTCAAATTGATATTTGTTGTTATATATGATGCATGTCCTTGATTAATATATTCAAGAGCACATGTTATATAACAATATATTTTTAGAGTCATAATTAAAAGATTAATTTATTTTGTTTGATTATCATCAAAACATTTAATTTGGAATTTTGTCTCAACACAAATACTATCCGAACACACACCACCCAAAATTATGAAGACCAAAATCCATTGCTCAAAACGAAGGCATGTGTCATGTGGGGTATTTAGTAACTTTTATAACGACCCAAAATAAATCTTACTCTAGAGAAAATGTTGGACAAATAGGGAATATAAAAAGGAATAAGATAGGTAATACCAAGACAATTTTTGCTTAAATATGTTCAATGAAAGTAAAGACATGTTTAATTTCAAATAGATAAAAGAATGATATAAATTCTAATCAAAAGTATCTTTGAGGATGAGTGAGAAATTATAAAGATCTATGTGTTTTAAGTTACTTTTCTTCCTCTCCCCTCAAAATCCTCTCAATTTAAAGGAAGTAAAAAGTCTATTTATGAGTAATTTTATCTATCTAAAAAAATGAATCAAACATAAAATTAAAATTTCCCTCCTCTCAATTTATAGTTCACTAAATAGAATATTTGAGCAGCACATATTAGCAAATTTTTGGAGTTTTTATGCATTGAAATAGTGAAAAGAACTCAATTGTGTATTTGATTAGAATTCTTCCCCTCGTTCCATTTTTTCATACTAGGCGAATTTTGGAAACAAGAGTGAATGTACGGGATTGAATACGGGCCATCTTCACGATTATGATTATAATTTTTGAATGCAATATGGAAAAGAAATTTCTTTTATCATTTAGTCTTCTTAAAATATTTCAAATATTAGAGTTCATTTAATAGATAAATAAGAGACAGAATAATAATAAGTTATTATATCATATCTTAATTTAGTAATTAATAAAACAATATAATATAATAAAATAATTTAAAATTTTATTTTATTATGTCTCTGTAGTTGAAATTGTTATTTTAAATATTAGTTGAATTAAAAACTAGTGGGATATAAAATTAAAATTTCCCTCCTCTCAATATTTATAGTTGACTAAATAGAATATTTGAGCAGCACATATTAGCAAAATTTTGGTGTTTTTATGCGTTGAAATTATTTAATTAAGTCATTGAAATAGTGAAGGGAACTCCGCTATGTATTTGATTAGAATTCTTCCCCTCGTGCCATTTTTTCATACTAGGCGAATTTGGGAAACAAATGTGAATGTATGGGGATTGAATACGGGCCATGTTCAAAATTATGATTATAATCTTTGAACGCAATATGAAAAATAAATTTCCTTTATAATTTTAGTCATTTAAAAAATTTCAAATTTTATACAAATTTATTTAAGAATATTAGGGTCTGTTTAATAGATAAATAAGAAACAAGATAATAACAAGTTATCATCTCATGTCTTAATTTAATATTTGATGAAACAACGGAATATGATAAAATAATCTAAAATTTTATTTTATTATGTCTCTCTGGTTAAAAATTTTATTTTAAATATGAGCTGAATTAAAAATCATCACGATATAATAAAAGCAGTAATTACTCAATTATCCTTATAAAATATAATTTAAAATATAATCTAAAATATAAAACTAAAATATAATAAAATATAAATATAAAAATAATTTATAAAATATAACTTAAAATATAAAAATATAAATATAATCAAATATAAAAATAAAAATAATTAATAAAATTTTATCTTAAATTTAAAAATGCAATCTTAATAAAATATTTATGATTTTATACAAGGATAGTTTTGTTTTTTATATGATTTAATAAATTAGTATTCAAAATTATAAAAATATAAAAATTATTTGAAATTTAAAAATTAATATAATCTATTTACAAAAGTATTTTTTCTATTTAAATGTACTATATATTATGTCTTTATTTATATTCTAACAAATAAAATAGAATTATTTGATTATTCATGATTTTAAAAAATTATTTATTTAGTAGTGTCAATAAATGATTTTAAATATAAAATTATTTTATTATTTTTAGTATTTTTTAATTTATATTATTTAAAATATAATAAATTAATTTTAAAAAAACTAATATGTTATTATTATTAATAATAATTTTGTTATTTAAATATAATATATATTATATTAATGAGATGTATATCAAACATACATAAATTATAATATAATAATATTTATAATGTGTATCAAACGGACGTTTAAAGCGTAAGAAAAAACACTAAGACTTCAATGGTGAGCTGGGTACAAGACACAGAAGTAACTTGCCAAACAAATTAATTCTGCTTTGAAATAATCTAGGATGACATATAAAATCCGGCATATATGCCACCCACATTATTTAAACCGTGACAGCAAATTGAAGGATAACAAAATTAGCGTATGTCAAAGTCAAACTGAACATTATCATATTAAGATGGTTTTGGCCAAAACTTGTACCAATAATAAATTAATAATGCAATCATATATAAAGTAAATTATCCACCACACACAAATTTATTTATACCATTAAATTAATAAATTTTATTATTGAGTTAAATAAAATTTAATGACAGAGCCGTCTTACCATATTTTGATAGGACTTGTTCTAATATTAAAAATTAATTCCTAGTAAAAAGAAAATGTAATTTTAATCATTAAAAAAAAGATAAAATAGATTTTAATTTCTAAATACATTCAAAATTTTAATTTAACTCTTTTAAAAAAATTTCATTTTTTTAGTAATTAAATATTTTTAGTTCATTTTTTATCTTTATTTTGATTTTTTTCTTCATAAAATAAGATTTTTAATCTTTATACAATTAAAATAAAGATTAGAGGTGAATAAAAATTTATTTGGGACTAAACTAATATAAAAAAAATTTAGACACTCACCTGTTAAGGGCTCTATGCTATTGAGCAGCTTGCAGAATCCAATAGGCAACCTCTTAAACGAGATTTATAGATTCAATGGTAAAAATAAACTTGTACATGATTCATGATTATCTTAATTATGCAAATTAGACAAAACCTAATTTACTATATAAACTATACACAAGATAATTATTTTTGTATTAGTCGATTAGTTAAAGTATGATATGTCATTAACTAATTTGTTAAAAGTTTTATTATTAATGTATATTAAATATATTCTACCTAAAATTTCAATAATATTATAATATATAAATTATAATATTATATAGAAATTATATATGAGACAAATATATGGTCATAGATAAACTATATGATTTGTACAATAAAATTATAATACTAATTATAATTAATTATATGCACTAATCAAATTTTAATCACTAATTAATTATTTAAGTGGTGGTAATATCCACACATCAATTAGTTATGAGAAAAATATGCATTTGATTATTAACACATTTTTTAAACATTTTTGTTAATAAAATTGAACAAAACTGTAATTTGTTATTGATAATTTATAGTACAAACTATATACGAGATATATATTTATTACTAATCAACTAACTAAAACATGATCACTCACAATTTAATTAATTAAAAGATAAATATGTATTTAATTACTTGTGCATCTCTTGAACATCTATATATTATATAAGAGAGAATTATAAAATAATATTTAATAAATAAGCTATATATTTATTCGCTATTTGAGAAGTATATTTCTATAATAAAATATAACTTCAATAAGTATATGATATACTAGTTATAATTTACTATATAAATCACAAAAGTTAAAACTACTTGTAACAATGACTAAAACTATTTGTAAGATAATTTTATTTGGACAAAAAATACAATTTTTCTCGAAAAATAGAAATAAAATTTTATAGAAAGTAAATACTTACTTACTTTAAAACTAAAAATGATATTCGAAGGTATTTCAAATGTGGGTTGTTGAGAAATATATATACCGGGAATCAATTATATTTTTTAAGCCACGAATAAATTTTCTTACAGTACATATATACGACATATAACCATTTGTCATTAATTATACATATAGTATAGTACCATATTGACAAACAAGTAACTAAGCTGATTAATTCACCGACATTTATTTTGGCATAAAAATTAGCAATATATAGCTAATTTTGCTTTTAAATAATCAAGTAATATGGCTGTTAGAAATGAATAACCTAAGTTAATTAATCACGAAGGTAACACAATTCTGGCAAGTTTGGAATTAGTAATTTGACTATATCACCTGTTTCACACTTTAGGCTCTCAAAATCATGCTTGCCAGTTCTCCTCTCAATAAGCCAAAGGAAACAATCGAAACTATGCCTGCTCTGACGAGTTTTCACAATTATTTGTTGTTCATATCTAAAAAAAGAACTCGTTCAACGTTACATTGCCATTATCAGTTATCAAACCTACTCTCTTCATTGACTTTGTTCATGTCCGTGTTGTGGAAAACATGAACTTATTTAATTGAAGACCACGACACATCCTGTTTTAATAAACAAAATGAATAATATGCATTATCCTGAAACCAATCATATAATTTTCAAACATTATGCCAGTCTGTTATAATGCATTTACCAAATTAAGAAACCTTATAATCCATGCTTGGGAAACACTATATAAAGAGTTAGAATGCATACTTTTCCAAGCAATCACAATCACAGTAACTGACTAACACTCTTCCAAAGGACGAGTATAGAAACTACACACACTTAGAGAAATATGGGAACCTCAGTTGGGTTGAGGCACTGGCCTCAACTCATCTATGCAATAGCAATTTGGATAATTGCTACCAATGTAGCTGCTGATGATGATAAGCCTTACTATGGAGGCCAACCCAGCAATTACTATCCACACCCATCCCCACCAAGTCATGGACACCCACCTTACTATTACAAACCACCAACTCATGGAGATCATCCACCACATTACTTCAAACCACCTCCTTATGTTCACAAATTCCCACCATATTATTACAAATCTCCACCACCACCATCTCCATCACCTCCTTATGTTTACAAGTCCCCTCCACCACCATCTCCCTTGCCTCCTCCTCCATATGTTTATAATTCACCACCTCCTCCACCATATGTCTATAAGAGTCCACCACCACCCTCTCCATCACCACCACCTCCATACGTCTACAAGTCTCCCCCTCCACCATCACCATCTCCTCCCCCACCATATGTTTACAACTCACCGCCACCTCCATCCCCTTCTCCTCCTCCTCCTCCGTATGTCTACAAGTCACCACCCCCACCATCTCCTTCCCCACCACCACCATATATTTATAAATCCCCACCCCCACCATCACCATCTCCTCCCCCACCATATGTTTACAAATCACCACCGCCACCATCTCCATCCCCACCACCTCCATATGTTTATAAGTCTCCTCCTCCACCATCACCCTCACCTCCTCCACCATATGTATATAAGTCACCGCCACCTCCATCACCTTCACCTCCTCCTCCATACGTTTACAAGTCACCACCTCCACCATCACCCTCACCTCCTCCACCATATGTATACAAGTCTCCACCTCCTCCATCGCCCTCTCCTCTCCCACCATATGTTTACAAATCACCACCTCCACCATCTCCATCCCCACCACCTCCATATGTTTATAAGTCTCCTCCTCCACCATCTCCTTCCCCACCACCACCATATATTTATAAATCCCCACCCCCACCATCACCTTCACCTCCTCCACCATATGTCTACAAGTCTCCTCCTCCACCATCACCCTCTCCTCCTCCACCATATGTATATAAGTCACCGCCACCTCCATCACCTTCACCTCCTCCTCCATACGTTTACAAGTCACCACCTCCACCATCACCCTCACCTCCTCCACCATATGTATACAAGTCTCCACCTCCTCCATCGCCCTCTCCTCCCCCACCATATGTTTACAAATCACCACCTCCACCATCTCCATCCCCACCACCTCCATATGTTTATAAGTCTCCTCCTCCACCATCTCCCTCACCACCCCCTCCATATGTCTACAAGTCCCCACCCCCACCATCACCCTCTCCACCACCCCCATATGTTTACAAGTCTCCACCCCCACCATCCCCTTCACCTCCTCCACCATACTATTATAAGTCCCCTCCTCCTCCTTCTCCTTCACCACCTCCTCCATATGTCTACAAATCTCCACCTCCACCATCTCCTTCACCTCCTCCTCCATATGTATACAAATCTCCACCCCCACCATCTCCTTCACCTCCTCCACCCTATGTCTATAAGTCACCACCACCTCCTTCACCTTCACCACTTTCTCAATACTACTACAAGTCTCCACCTCCACCTCCACCATCTCCATCACCTCATCCATATCATCCCTACCTCTATAACTCACCCCCGCCTCCATATTAAGTTGCCAACTAAAGCTATTTGAATTTTTTTCAATGAATTGTGTTCAATATTGTTTCTGTTAATTTGTATTTAAACTTCTGTTAATAAAACAATATCTATTATATGAATTAAGAGCCTTGTTTTGGTTTTAGTGCAATTGTGTATGTATGGTTTTAATTCAAAAGTGCATAGTTATCTCTTTCCTTTAGTTGTTTGTGAAACTTTTAAATATTTTTATTCACTTTCTTTCTATCACCAATATCAACACACAAAATTACATGCGAATCCATTCTTCTATGTCACCAAATATTTTTTGATTATTTGAATCTAGTGAACTTGTTACAGTTAATAAGCTAAAGATAAAGATAAATCAAATCCAAATAAACAGAAGTATTTCAAAACAAATGAATAGACACAAGTAGATTAATGATATGTTTAATCAATTTTCACACAATTAACCAAACCTACATACAACAAGTGTACTGGTAGTACCTAGTAAAAATATGATGAGTTGAGTATTGATAGTGACCTAAGTAGAGGTCATAAGTAAAAAAGGGGATATTATGTAATAAAGAGTTTCGTAAGAATATGTGGTAAATAATGAGTGTGGTGGGATGCTTAGTAGTAAAAATAGTAAGGTGAGTGCATTGTGGGGGGATATAGAAGAATATTTCAGCGAACCATTTATGGTTAGGCGGAGAGATTTTCTCCTTGTCTGAGGAGCTTGGCTCTGTTCTAGGGTAGATTGGAATTCCTTTATATGCAAAGTAAGAATTTGAAAAATAAAATATGTAATTGATGTATTGAATGAACATAATTGAAATCAACAAGAATCAAACAGGAGCAACGAAGCATATAGCAAAATCTCAGAGTTTGCTTCATCATTAGTTAATGCAATTCGAAGAGTGATTTGATCAAGTTAACCCAACTAATTAATCTCTAGATTGTTTTACCAGACATACATTGATTCCTTAAACCTAAACCATTGTATTTTCATTTTACTACATTAGTTAACAAAAATGAAATACTAGTATCGGGATCATTCAATCAAACGTAGGCTTGAATTGCTTGAATTACTATTGTGAGGAGGATGCATTCCCTTCTCTCTCACCCCCCATTTCTGATTTCAAGTTGGGAGTAACCTCGTCAAATTAGTCCATGAATTGTTAGAAATTTATTGTTAATATAATATAAGAAAAAATTATCAAAAAATATAAATTTATCTTTATTTTATTTTTTGTCCCATTATTATTTGTAATTAGACAAGTAAATTTAAGATATAAATACATAACTACCAAAAATATATATATATAACTACGTTTTATTTTGATAAAAAATATATATAACTATCTTATCAAAAATGAACTACCAAAAAAGATCAATAAAAGAAACAATTATAAAAAATATAAGATTATCTTCATTTAATTTTTTTCACATCATTATTTGAGAGTAAACAAATAAATTTAAGGAAAAAAACTAACTACATTTTTTTGACAGAAAAATATAATTACCTTATAGAAAAAGAAATAGCTGTTCTATCAAAAAAATTACTGCCAAAATAACAAATTGACAAAAGACCTTAGGAGTCCTTTAACTTTCACTAACAATTAAGTGATTTATCTATTTTTTTTAATCATTTGATCCTTTATCTAAATTTTAGTAACAAGTTGATCATTTATATTTTAAAATATCAATAATTTTATAATTTACTTTTAGAGAAATTCAAAAAATTCATCATCATCTTCAAAGAAAACTCAGAAAATTAGTAAGCATCTTCAACAAAATTCATATTTTCATCAAGTTCATAACTCAAATATTCAAATAAATTCATATTTTCATCTTAAAAAACAACAACAACATCAAATAAAGAAATCACATTTTAAGATTTAGGTTAGAGATTTAATTTGAAGAAGAATAGAAAGAAGAAGAAATATTGTCCTAGTGATTTGGATATCAAATTGTAAAGTATGAGTTTTTTATTGGATGAATTTGATGATGATGAGGATGAATATATAAGTTCATTTGAAGATTTGAGTTATGTATTTGATAAATATATGAATTTTTTTGAAATTGATAATGAATTTTCTAAATTTTTTTGGAATAGGATGATGAATTTTATGATTTTATGTAAAAAAAAAAGGATAATATTGTTGAATCATAAGACATAAATGATCAAATTGATACTTTAAATTAAATAAATGATCAAATTGAGGAAAAATAAATAAAGGACTTAATTGTTACCTGAAATTAAGTTAACCACGACGTATTTTTACTACCAAAATAACTACTTTCTAATCATTATTATTATATACACAAATAAGAATGCTAAATCATATATTCTTTTTTCAACTATATATTGTTTTTCCAACTAAATATTCTCTTCGATCTTCTATTTATCAATATAATAAATGTGAAAACTAGCAAAAAATAAATATTAAAAAATACACAAAATATATTGAACAAATATTTGTCATTTATAAATATTAAAAATACAATGGATAAATATTTTAAAATAGATGCATAACAAAAAGGTACAAATATTTGTCTATGGGAAATATAAAAAAAAATACATAACAAATATTTGACAATAATACACACACAAAAATAAGACAAATATTTGTTAATAAAAAAAACAGACAAATCTCTGTCATTGATAAACATGGGAAAAAATGTTTGACAATGATAAATATAAAAAATGATGGGACAAATATTTATCACAGATACATACAAAAGAATAGGACAAATATTTGTCATTGATAATAATAAAAAAATAATGAGACAAATATTTGTCATTGATAAATACAATAAATCACGATACAAATATTTCACAGATACATACAAAAGAATATGATAAATATTTGTCATTAATAAATATTAAAAAAAATACATAAAACAAATATTTGTCATTGATAAATGTTATAAAAAATGTGACAAACTTTTGTCATTGATAAATATAATAAAATACAAGGTAAATATTTATTACTATAAATAAAATAAATTTTTTTGTTTGATGTATAAATTGTGACATATAAAATACCAACTCGTGTTACTCGAGCATTACCACGGGTTTCTTGCTAGTACATTTTGAAATTATAAAATATTAATTCAAATAGTATATATTTAAACTTTTATAATTAGAGATTACGATGTGACATGTTAATTGAATATATAGTTTATCTAGGTTGATCTCATATTAATGTTATCACAACATCAATTAATGTTTTTGTGAGATTAATGTTCATAAATTATATATTCGGTTATAATGTCGCATCAAAATATTTAATTACAAAAGTTTACTGATAGACTGTTTTGATTAATATTACTCTCTTATGAAATATAAGCAAAACGATAATTGTAAAGTTGATGGATCCGGTATTAATTTTTAAACAAATACATTAACTTTTCAACTATTATTTTTGCTTATATTTTATTCTAAAAAAGGTATTTTATAATTTCATGTATGTAATTGCTAATTTGCAAAATTTAGAGATTAATTTAATAGATACTTACCATTTGAAGCATCAATTGATTTATTTGCTACCATTGCTCTATATTTGATTAAATACCATAATTGCCCTTTTAGGGCTTGATACCATGGCTTAAGGGCGCCCTAATAGATGAAATATGATCTACATTACTTTGTCATAATTAATACATTGCCAACTACTAGGCATCACAACGGGGTGACACGAGAGCGAATTTTACCTCTTCTACTCCTGTACTCGACTAATCGGAAAAAATTCACATTCGCCTCCATTTTTAAGTGAATGTGAAATTTAGGACATCATCTTCGCCCGTAACGAAATTCGAATTTCCCCACCCACACTCATTCATATATTTAAAATTATAAATTTAAAATTTTATCTATTACAATTAATATAATAAAATAATTATTATTAGACAATAATAAAATTAAAAAAATATATATTTTCTATAGAGATAAGATTATTATTTTTAATATTTTAAAAAATATTAAATATATTTAATATGTATATATATATATATATATATATATTAAAAATTACAATAATACTACACAGGCGGGTGCAGGGTGCATATCACCACCCCAAATCTGTCTTCGTCTCCAAATTTTAATTTCGGGGAAAATCTACACCCACACATAATTAAAGCGGATTTTTCCTACTCAAATCAAACAGATTTGGATGGGTACCCCGCGAGTGCGGGTTATGTTGTCGTCCCTACCAACTACCTAAAAATGACTAATAAGTCTTGTAAAATACTTCCATCCCATAATGAATGTCACTTTAACAAAAAAATTTATAATGTCATTCACAAATAAAGTGTATAAATTTTATCTTAAAATTTATGCATTAAAAATTTTTAAAATTATTTTATTTTTTATAAAAAAAATTAATATGAATTTTTTAAAAGTTTCAAAAACAGTTTATACTTCTAGAATTAATATAACAAAATTCGGGAAGAATTAATGTAAATTCTAAAAGCACATATTAGCAAGACAAAAAATGAATTAAAATATTGTAGCCTACAAAAAACATTCACTAGTTGACACTTAAAAGTATTGATAATTGAGATCATTCGTAAAGTGTGGATCATGCTTAATGTCACTTATTTACTAGTTACTAATAAATACTATTCTTTCTCTTTACGCCTCTTTCTTTTTCATCGCGGAAGATGTGTAATTTTGGGATTTTTTTTCTTCTTTTAGAAGCACCTCTTTCACTGTTTTTTTCAACTTTTTATTTATTTAAATAAATGAATTCAATTATATTTTTTTTTTATTTTTTTTTATTTTACTATTTAAGTGTGACCTTCTTTTGTTTGTCGACTTAGTGTAGTGTTATTTGATTTTCTTTATTTTATTACAATATTTATTTTATTCAGATTGATGGATTAATTTTAATTCAGAATAGAAAAATTCAATCAACGACTTTACTGTCGTCAATATTACAAATCTAAATACATGTTTACTCATATTACTTTAATTTTATAAAATTTCTAATATTTTGTCCTTTTATGCTATTAATATAGATGCTTCGAGACTATTCACATAATTGTTCTTTTTGATTGTAACGAATCTATTTATAATATATTAAAGGGTTAACTACATTTTTAATCTCCTTATTTTCAGCAATTCTCGAAATTAGTCCCTTATTATAAAATCAAAAAATTCTGGTCCCTTCATTAGATTTTTTTTATTAGAAAATGGTGATGCACCGTATTTTAAACGATGTGACATATGATAGTATAATGTTAAATGATTAATGTTCATAAAACTAAAATAAAACCGTCTATAAACTTTAATTTCAACTTCTAAAATTATTTAGTTTTATAATTTAATTAATGATGTATAAATAATTAATATATCTAAATAATTCTATAATGTAATATCGTATGTCACATCATTTAAAATATATTAAATTACGATTCTTTTAATTAAAAAAAATTTAAATTATCGAATTTTAAAATAAAAGATTAATTTTATAAATATGTAAGGATAAATGAATCAATTAGTATATATTAAAACAACCTCCAAGTAAGTTTTTTGCTACATCATGTCATCATCACTTTATTTGCCAACTAATCCAATTTGTTGCAAATAAAAAATCTGAGTTGTTACCATTCAAATGTATAAAATTCATTAAGTCTGAGTTGTCACCATTCAAATGTATAAAATTCATTTTTCTTTCTGCGTCGCACAGAATATATTTCAATTATATAAAATATATTTGTAGATGAATTAAAGTACCTTCTAAAATAAATGAACCATTCCCATAAATCAACAAAATTTGTGTTTAAGGAACACTTAGTTATATTGAACAACCTATTATAACATTAAATTTCTTTTATATAAAACTTGCTCGTGTTACTTTTATGTAAAATCTTAGTACTTATCTATTATATTTTATGATAAGCTTAATTGTAGTTTCGATCCATTTATTTTAGCTGAATCGCGAAAATAGTCTTTTCATTTTGTTTCTTCTCAGTTTTGGTCCTTCAAACAGAACTTTGGTCCAAAACTTGATGAATTTTTTTTTTTTTTTGCATTTATTTAAGTCACACCATGTCTCAAGATCTCATGGTGCAACAATTGTACCTAAAATTTATGATCATAAATGGTGTGGTGTGACTCTAAAAAAATGTCACTTCATCAAATTTTGGATCAAAGTTCTTTTTGGTGTCCAAAACTGAGAGAAATAAAATGGGGGGACTACTTTCGCGATTCAGTTAAAATAGGAAAACCAAAACTGCAATTAAACTTTCATGATATATTAAGAGATCTAATGAAACTCATGTTAGTACTTATTTATTTTTATATTAACTCAAGTAGGCATTTCCTCAAGAAATTGATCATACATCAATATAAACACTAAATAGCTAAACTCAAAAAATTCCTTTATATATATATATATATATAGAACAAAAGAGAGTACAATTTATTGAGTGAGATCCGGAAAGAAAAAATAAATAAATAAACATTAAACTTGTGGACAGTGGCGGAACTTGAACGAAAATGTTAGGAGACTAAATTTTTAAAATTTTAATGGATAAATAAAAAGATATAATATAGTATTGTATATAAAAAATTTAAGTTGTAAATCTATAAAAATATATTGACGATCACACTCTTAAACTTATAAGATAGAGCTAATAAATCAAATTTTGGTTGACAATTTTTATAATTAAAAATTAGTTTCTAATTTTTTTTTCAAACACTAAAATATTATAGTTTAACTGTTATGTTTTGTCAATGTATAAAATTTTACCCTCTCAGCATATCACAATTATCCATAAGTGTGACTTTAAAAGTAATTATAATTAAAAGTTAAATAATTTTATTAATCTGACGGTTATGTTAATTAACAATGTAAAATATCTTTACATTGTCGATGCATACAAATTAAATCCAAATATTTACATTATTAATATGATTTTTTAACTACAAGGACAAAAACAATATATATATATATATATAGTTATATATATATATATATATATATATATATAATTATTAAAATACATTTAAACACAACACATTATTTAATATATCAATATTGACATAGTGTTAATAAAAATAAGGGTTTGGCTTGAGTATTATGCAATCTATTTAAAAATTAAGTGAAATTATATCTCAAATCAATAAAGGTCGAGTTTATTAGTTTAGTTCAACTTAGAATCAAACTCATAAAAAAATATGAATCTAATTTAATTAGTTTTGGTTATATTTTTTGGATCATAAGATCATTTATTTGATTTTTATATCTCTATATAAAATTCACAATTATATATCTAGATAAATTCACAACTCACATAGTTGGAATTTAGGTTGAAATGAAATTTATGTTGAAAATTTTAATTTATTTTATAATTATAATTATTATTTTTGTAATTTTTTTATAATAGATATTTTAGTTATAATTTGGTCAATAAAAATTGATGTATTTGATCGATAACATAGGATCAAATTGATCAATTTTTATTGATCAAATTATCACTCAAATGTATCTTATAAAAAAAGAGTAATATTATTAGAACACAAAACTTAACACAAAATATAACACAAATACAATACTGTGTAAAATAAAGACTATCACGTTTTGTATTTGAATTTAAATACATATTATTGTATTTGTATCTCATTTTATGTCAAATTATGTTTCAATAATACTATTCAAAAAATAAAAATAAAAATTATTGGAGACTTTAGGGTGGTCGTGGCCACCATATGTTCCCGTGAAGATCCGCCAGTGCTTGTGGATGGCACTGGTTTATCTTATCTTTTGTTTATTGGTTATATTATTTTGTTAACATAGGCAAATATGGACACGCTAATGTTAGTCCCAATGGTTTAGAATGTTTTTGTAAGATTTCGGGGCAAAAAGTTATCATGGACAAAACTTCTATATTCTTCTCTAAAAACATTAATTTGAATGTTTGCTCACATGTTAGTGAAGTGTAGGATTTACAAGAAGTAATTATCTAAAAATATATCTTGGAGTCAATTGTCGAATGTGTAGTGGTCAATTTTTGTGTATTTTCACCCCTTTATAAAATTTAGTAATCTTATAACACATGTTAATTGATATACCTCTATTTTATAAAACTACTAGTGTGTTATTCTCTTATATGAAACTTCTTTATTTTTTCCATTCACACCAACTAACTCTTATTGTTTTCAATATCATTTCCAACCAATTCAAATTCTGAGGAAAAAATATAAGTGTGGACCAGTTGTAATCCATGTAATCAAATATAGGAGTTCGACCTTCAACTTTTGGAAATGGATCTGTAAATAATGGGGAGAAGTGGAGAATAACCATTGTTAGTAGATTGGTAAAGATGATTGAGTGAGTTTTTGGTATGACACTTAGATCCAATGTGTTGGTAAATTATGTCTCCATAGCTTGCCCCGCATCTTTGAGGTTGAAGGGTGTTCTAGAGGCAAATATTGTGTTTCCCTAAGGAGACAATTAGTTCTCGATGTGTGTGCTTGGTAGGATATGTGTCGGAACATATAGTATATTAATGTGTGAATTTTAAAAGTTGTTGAAGTTTCACATTAGAAAATCCCATATTTTGAGTAGTTTTCAACTCTACAAATATTAAAGTCCCACATTAGATAGAAAACATATGTGGGTTGACTTCCATAACTATACCGATCCACTTACCATGCATAAAGAATACGTATTTCCGACGTATTTCCGAGCCACTTCTCACCTTTCTGCCCCTTTGATCTTTTAGAGCATTTTTGTATCGTAGTTCTTTCGACTTTTAGAGTGGTTATTATGTCGTAGTCCCTTCGATTTTTAGAGCGGTTGTTATTCGATTTTGTGTCGTAGTCTTTTAGAGCGGATTTTTGGCGGTAGTCATTTTGATTTATGAGTTGTCATAGTACCATATTGTGAGTGACTTTAATCATCATATTGAAAGTGACTTTAACCTCCATATTGAGGGTGTAATTCTAGAACGATATTCTACGGTGTAGTGGAACTCTGATATAGTGAATATATGTTGTTTTATCTTGATACCTTCGTGGTTGATTGTCTGTCTTGCACAATTTGAGTAATGTCGCGAAACGTCTTAAAGAGAGCGACATAGTTCGTGACTCAACCTAATAATATATTCGGTGATATAAATTGATTTTTAAACAATTTTCGAAACTCAAAAGCAACAATATGCGTCTTCCTAAATCCAATGGCAATGAGGATACTCTTTCTTGATTCTACTGATACACTTTCCTTACTAGGGTTGTAGTGGAGGGGTCTTAAGCGCATCCTGGTCCTCCTTTGGCATGTGGATCAATCCTCCCTTCTTGCCTCTCTTCTTGCAAACGTGATGCGCGCTATAAGGGATATATCTTCTTCTGCAGCTTGTCCTTTATGCAATATTGATGGTGAATCCATCATCCATGCAATGTGTGATTGCACTCAGTTTGTTGTTGTTTCATGTGCCCTTCATCACATTGACCGTTCTTTCTTTCAACTTACCAACTTACCAACATATTGGATTAGGTTTGTATATATTCTTTGTAGTTGCGACAAACAATCTCTCGTGAAGAAGAAATTACTATATTTAACCAAATCATGTGGTCTAATCTTGATATGGGTTCGAATTGTTTCCATATGACATGATGGATTTACCAAGTGATTTTTTTGAAACAAAGTAGTAAAATAAAAGGCAAAAGACAAAAACAAACATGAGATAAACGGAGAAGAAAGACGTCATAATCTAAAAGATTGATAAGTCAGCGAAGAATCGTCACAATGGTAAAGAAATCATTGATAAAATACAATAAAATTCTAATTCAAAAATTAAATTTGCTCACTCTACATTCTCATTAATAAAAAATTTATTTCATTTAAAAAATGAGGTTACAAATTCCTATTTATAACAAGATAATATCTAAATATAAAATAAATTAAATATAAAAAAATAAAGTATCTTCACTAATCTAAATTAAAATTATTACAAACAAATTAAAACAAACAAAATTTATTGAAATAAGTCCTTATCAACTTTAGGTTCTATTCGCTAATATCTACATCAGGTAAGGAAATTCTAGGTACTCATATTCAATTTCTTAGCCTGGCTTCAAGCATGACAGACAAGAGTTTCGTCTATCATGTGGTCTCCCTCTCCCGATAAACTGGTTAAGGTTAATACTGATTGAGTGGTCTCACATCCATTGAGTAATGTTGGGGTTATTCGAGATTATCATGGCAATTTCACTTTGGCTTATGCTTGCAATCATGACAATTGTTCTACTATTGTTGTTGAACCGTAAGCTATTTTCTATCTTCTATCGTGTTAATCTTGCATTCCAAAGAGGTTTTACCAAGCTAAGAAAGTGATTCCTTGACTTCCATTAATATGTTACAAGACTGAATTACAGTACAAGTCGTGTTTTGTTTTTCATAAAAATAGAAATTGTGATTAGAATATATCTAGTTGTTATGCTAAAATGGAAAATTTACTCAAGCTTAAATTCAAGATAGAAACATCCAACACAAATAATTTCACTTCAATTTCAATTGCATTCAAATTAATTTCATGATCAAATCATTCATTCAATTAATAAATCAAGTTTAAAAAGATAATTAACCTACTTAGTTAGACCTCGTCATACCGATTTATACAAAAAAAAAATAAAAATAGATAGATCAAACTAGGTATAAATTATCAAACATATTCTTAACAACTAATTATTAATTTAATAAAGCACCCAATAATATTTTATGGGAAAACAGGGCTAAAAGGCCCAAAGAAACAAACTAAAAACCTATAGGGAATCAAACCTCCTCATAGTTTTCAAGGAGAGCCACAAAAAAAAAAATCGAAAATACAATCAAAGATCATAAAATCAAAATAAAGAGAAAGTTCAAATTTAGCAGAAGTATCTACCACTTGGTTCAGATCTGGAAAGATACGAGCCAAAGTGACCTCGACATCCCTTCCAACAAGCGACCGAATCTAGGGAAAAAGATGGCGTTTTGATGGTCTCTTTAGTCCCAGCACAGCAAGGACCAACCCCAAATAATCTAAATTGTAAGAGACTTCAAGTAGTTGAAACTTATGTGGTTTCCATGGTGGATATCTATACCAAAAATCAGTAAAGAAACTTCTTCTGACAATTGCTTTTTGATGGCTGAATGTGTCAAAGGAGAATTTCCCATGGTACATGCCAAACCCACTTTCACCAACTCCTCCAAATGGTAGAGAATCTGCTGCATACTACACACATAACAAATTATGCACATTAAGTTGTTGTGTATTATTAATTTGAACATTAATATAAAAGTGGTATGTGAAAATACAAAAAGATTGGCAGTGGATACTATGCTACTAGGTAGAGTAATACTTGTAGAATTGCATCATTGAAAACTACACTGCCAGATGATGTTTCAGATATCATTCTTTTTTGCAGTGTTTGGTTTTTGGTGAAGACATATAGGGCTAGTGGCTTAGGCCTACAGCTTATGAATTCAATACTGTCCTCAATCTTCTCCACCTGCAAATTATTACACACAAAAATAAATTAATGGAACTTGAAGTTAGAGTAAAAATTGATATAAATAGTTCCGTCAGTGCAACTCAAATAGTAAGAAGATGCAGTGACATAAACTTGATATGTTGTGTGGTGGATTTGAACCTGCAGTACTCTCTTCTCAGGATTTAGTGTGTGAGTAAGAAAAAATAATTTATGGACTTCTATTGATAAAGATGTTGAAATTGAAACTTTATTTTTAAAGTATATTTGCATGAAATGAAACTAACTTACAGTAATAATTGGAAGTAATGGGCCAAAAACTTCGTCTGTCATTATTGTTGCATCAAGTGGAGGATTCACTAAGATTGTTGGCTCAACAAATCTACACATATTAATTTGAGCACATAATGTTTGAGAAAAAAAAAAAAGGAATTTAGAGAATATTATGTGAGTAGTACTAGTTTGTGAAAGGCAGGGTGTTATTTACAAGTTTTCTTCATCCACTGAGCCACCACAAACCACAGATTTTTGAACCTTTTTATCAGTAAGAAGATTCTTCAATCTAAATAAGTGTTGTTTATTAACTATCCTTGCTATGGATTTTGAATGTTTTGGGTTGTCTCCAAACATTTTCTTGATCCACATCTTCATCAATTCCACCTTATAAAAATAAAATGAAACAAGAGTAAGGTTAATGATTTAAATACATTATGTCACAAAAAGTAGAGAACAGTGAACCTGAATAGTTGAATTTAAGAGTTTTACCACTTTTGAACAGTTACTACGTTCCACAATGACATAGTCGATCGCTATGCGTGCTTGACCACTACAAGTCCCATATTTTCCCACAATAATCCGCTTCACAGCCACCTTAATTATAATCACCATAGAGTGTGGCATTGCTAATTAGGATCAATAACTTAATAAAATGTAACTTGTGAGTTACTTCCTTCACCTTTCATTTTAGTCACACTCTGATATTGATGGTAAATTTTTTTAAAAATAACATGTGACCACAATTGTGCATTATGCATGTGACATTAAATATTTTGATACCACGACTACGATTACAATATCAGTTGTATTTAACTGTAATTTTGTATATATAAATTTTTTATATTAAAAAATTATGTCGTCATTATATTAAAAATCTTTCAATTGAAAACAGTCTATTTAAATTTGAAATTCGGTATATAAATAAAAAATACTATAAATCATTGATCAAAATTCAAAACCAAATAGTTGAGATCTTGCTATAAGCCAAAAATTAATGAATTATTGACCTCTAAATCCCAAGAAGATGAAAGAGAATCCAGAACTGCAGGACATTTTCCACCCAACTCCAATGTTACAGGAGTCAGATGCTTCACAGCTGCTGACATCACAATGCGCCCCACACGTGCACTACCTGATATTAGTTTTTACAAATAACAAAAAATAATCTTCATAAAAAACAGTGACAAGTCAATAACATAGACTCAAAATGAAAGAATACGAGACAGAAAAAAGAAAAAAAAATTGTAAATGTTCACCTGTAAAGAAAATTTTGTCCCATCTTTGCTGCAATAATTTCTCAGATTCCTCTGGTCCTCCTTCTATAACCTTAATTGCTTTATTGTCTAAGTAAGTCAAAAGACCAGAAGCAAGCAGAGAGGAACATGTAGGAGACAACTCTGAAGGTTTTAACACTGCTGTGTTTCCAGCAGCTATTGCTCCTATTAGTGGCTCCAACGACAATCCTGTGTTTTTGTTTGATTTCATCATATAATAATCATTTTAAATTTTGTTGATCGATGATCTAAATTGCAACACAATAACAAATTTTTTTGGGGAAATTGCATTGACCTGAAATATCTTATCCCTTATGGTTTTCAAAATATACTTACCTCCACTATACTCAATTAAAAGAATTAGCTTTCAAAATGTACTTACTTCTCTTATATTCAGTAAAAAAATTAAGTATAACATTTTTTTCCCACACTTACATCTCTATTTATCATTCACTAAATAAACACTAGAACGCATACTTCGGTGGTTCAATATGAACATCTGCAAATACTATATGTATGATTATACATCTGCAAATTAAAGTGAAAACTCTAATCGTGTTGTATTATAAATAATTGAAATACACAAAAGTGCGACAAAAAAATATTTGAAGTAGTTTTTTTAATAAGTATAGAGGAAGTGAGTGTTTTTTGAAAATTAGAAGAAGTGAGAGTGTAAATTAAAGAGAACTTAGAGAAGGTCAATGCAATTTTCTCAAATTTTTAATATAAATTACTACTTTCGTACTTTAATATTTTTATTTATCCTTTTCTATAAGACTCATTTCACTTCTTGAAGAGCATTAATTATTTCTTTACAAATTTATTCATAATTATCATATTACACATTTTTCTACGATCTATAATAAATACCATATAACTAATTTTCTTAATTCTCGTAAATTAATCAATATATATATATAAATAAAGAGAGAGAGAGAGGTAGTATATGATGGAGATGTCTTATATTAAATATATTTAAATGTAATTCTAAATTTAAAATTTTCCAAAATATTTAAAGATATTATATTGATTCTATGCAACAAGTATTGAATATAACTCACCGAATGGGAGATTCCAGGATGAAATAATGAGTACAAGACCTAGAGGCTCGGAAACAATTTGTGCACTTGAAAGCAATGCTATTGATGGTAATTGAGCCTATAAATTACTTTTGTTGTTAGTGACTTCACATGCTCATATTTTATTTCTTTCAAATTGGTTTTCCACGTGATAGAAGTTATGACAATTCCTTATTTTGTAGGAACAAGAACATAGATCATACCTTCTTGCTTGACATCCAATCTTTCAAACACTTTAATGCTAAATTTAAGGACTTCACCAATGTTCCTATCTGTAAAAGGATTTAATAATTACAAGTTATATTATGAGAAAATAGGTCATTGATATAACTATTGTTGTAAAAAAAATGTTTATCGATAATATGTACTGAACTTTACTATTTAAAATTTATAAAAACTGATTAAAAAAATTAAAAATTAAAAATAAAAACAAAACTTATAAATATAATAACGTATTTAATTTTTTATGTCTTGACAACTTAAAGATTGTTTATCTTTTCTTTAAATATATAAAATGACAGTTTAACTTTTTCGTGATTCTCTTAAAATTTAGGTTAGTAAATTGAGGGATGTTTTACCAACAAAAAATGCCTCACATTTTACGGGTTTGAAAACTAAAATTAATAAAATATTATATAAAGTTAATATTATCTCAATAAATATTAAATTAATTGAATTTATTATTAATTATAAAAAAAGTATCATACAATCTTAATTATATTAATTTAATTAATAATCTAAAATATAAATGTCAAAAATAATTTATTAAATTCTCTAGAGATATTTTACACATTATTGAAATTAAAATATGGTACATTATTAACGGTATGTTTTTCGTTTTACACGGACGGTCGTTCGAACGATGATATACAAGATTAAAGTGTCTTCCTAAAGTTTGTTTAGCAGTCACTTCACTTAATACTTGTTACAGTCTTAATTTGTTCAGGTAATAATGACGAGCCATCAAAATTTGTAGTTAACAAAAGGTTTCAATTTTTTATATTTAACAAAAAAATTATATTATCGTGATAAATTAAAATCGATAAAATATTATATAAATTTAATATTATTTTTATAAATATTAAATTAATTATATTTATTATTAATTGTAAAAGAAATATTATACAATATTAATTATGTTAATTTAATAAATAATTTAAAACATAAATGTCAACAAAAAATTATTAGATTGTAATTAAATTATCTGAATATATTTTACATTTTAAAAATTATTTAGAAATTACTTAAATTAAATTGTATATTGTTAATCACAAGACTATTCACCCCACTACTTTTTTTTAATAGATCAGTCTTACCATTACTTCAAAAAAAATTGAACTTTTTTAGTTAACAAAATAGCTCAATTTTATTTTTTACTTAATAAAAAGGTTCTATTATTCTAAACAATTGAAACTGATAAAATATTATATAAATTTAATATTATATTAATAAATATTAAATTTATTGAATTTATTATCAATTATAAAAAAATATTATACAATATTAATTTAATAAATAATCTAAGATTTAAATGTTAACTCAAACATATGAAGTAGATTAAATTGAAATTTTTATTGAATCGCAAAAGAGTCTATAAATAAATAAATAAAATTGAAAAATATTGTTGATCGTTCGATGATACAATTTGAGAGATTTATTGATAGAAAAAAGATACTAATAAATTTATTGATATAAACTTTACTAAAAATTATCTTATTTTTTTTTTGTCGTAAATTATTTAATTGTTTTTCTAGTACCAATAAATTAACTAACGACCAATAGGGATCGGAGAAATATTAGTGATAGATTGAAAAATCATGACATAAGTAGTGATTACATTGTTCATATGAGAAATTAGTTATAAATTGAGAAATCATGAAACAAGTAGTGAACACATTGCTAACATGAGTTCTTGAAGTTGTACAATACATACGCACTGTTTTTTTCTTCAACTAAAAAATAGAAAATTATACCTGAGTTGTTAGGTTGCTATAGAACAATTAAAAAATTTTATTTTATTTTTTATAGCTATTAATAATTTATTTATTAACTTTGAAAATAGTTTCACTTTAGGTCTAATAATATGTTGGGCCAACCTTAATTAAATTATGGGTAATTATAAAAAATAAATTATCTACTTTGACTTCAATATATTTTGAAATAAAATTGGTAATTGAAATAAATTAATAAAAATTGTTTAGATAAAAGAGAATGATCGATTAATAAAGACAAAAAAAAATTATTAAAGATAAATAATGTAAAGATAGAAAATCTCAATTCATGATTATATGGATAGACTCTGTTTGTATAAAGTGTCTTTGTACACTTTTCTCGAGTCTTATTTCTATTATTAAGCACTTTACAAAATAATGACTATCACTTATAAGTAAGTCATTCATAGCTTTGTATACTCTAATACTCCTTTGTGTTTTTTGTTTTTTACATACAGTTAACATAACTATGTAAAACACCATTTTCAGCCTCGCCAACTAAATATCAAGTGTGATTGTAATGAGATTTCCTTCAATAATATTAGACTATTTAAAATATGTAATTCTTGGTATAATATTATTTCATAAAATGTGACTGTGTTTTTTTATTAATAATTATAAAATGATTTTATTTTTAATTAAAAATATCAAAAAATATATATTTAATAATAATAAAACTTTTATCAATTATTTTTTTAAAATATTTTAAAATTAGTATTTGAATTTTTTTTATAATTTAAAATTTATTAATCTAATATATATTTTATTTATTATTAAATTAATTTTAATTTGTTAAAATTTTAAAAATATATATATTCAACACATTTATATGTCAATCCTGTGATAATGAAATTTCAACATACATACAACAATACACAAATAGTAACGTTAAAATAATTAGAATAAAAAGAGTTAATGAAAATAAAATATTAAGATAATCACAACTATGACAATCGAATAGGATGCCCATTGTCTTTCATAAATCTAATGTAGTCCTACAATTATAACATATACATATTTTTATTAATTTGAAATTACAATAAATAAATTTTATAAAATGTAAAAAGAATTTTAGTTAAAATAGCAAGAGATAAAATGAATAAAAATAATAATAAATTTTAAATAATAAGTTCAAAAATTACTTGAAATAATTTATAAAAAATGATATTAATTAAATCAAAAAACTTGTAAAAGCTCATTATTGTTTTTTGTCAAAAAAAAACTTTACACTTTACCAACCAATTTAATATAGAACTAAAATCATATTTCAAACTTGAAAAATATATTTGACAAAGATAGGTGCTTGAAGAGGCTAAACTAGCTACATGAATTATGAATTAGGTTCTATTGGCAAAAAGTTACATATGGCAAGTTAGTTATTGTTGGATAATAAATAAGTTAGTTTATAATAATAAGCTAACAAAATAATTTTGAACTATTTGATAAATTTAATGATTGAATTAATAGATAAATAAAAAATAGTATAATTAAAAGAATATTTTTGATTAATATTTAAATTTAAATTGTTTCAGTTAAAATATTAAGAAAACAAATTAAAAAATGATGCATAATAAATTATAAATTCAAATGCAATTTAAAATATATGGTAAATTAATGTATAATATTATAAACTGGTGAGATAATTATTGTTACCAAAGACGTCTATTTTTGTTGATTGAGTTTTAATTTAGATTAACCTTATAGTAGATCGGTATTAAATGAAAAGAAAAAAATCAAGAGAAATGAATATAAATTAAATTTTGGATCATGAATATTTTTTGTTTTTGGTTTTGTTTTTAGAGTTCGATATAAATTGGGCGACCATATAAGTTGCCACAACAAATAATAATAGTAGTATAAACTTCTACTTGCAAAAGGCGTGGGCCATTGTTATTAAAGTTTTTTCTGACAATTAATTAAAAAGATGGATGAGATGCAACACGACAATTTCTCATATCATTCTCCCCATTACTACGCCGGTCCAAATACATTGTTACTCGCGAGTGATTCACTTGTAAAAAAGTTAGCCATCAATAATTATTTTCAATTACAATATAACACTAATTAATACAATGTACGATTTCAAATTCAATCAATTTGCATTGATGATAATAGTAGATGTATAAATATTTATAATTATATTTTAGAAAAAGTATCATTTTTTCTCTGTCAGACCACAAGTGGCATGTCTAACAACTAAGTGTTGATTTTACTTTGAGTTTTTATTAAATAAGTAAAAATATGTATTCAGTCTTTTAATAAGTTTAACTCAATTTTTTTAAGATATATAATTTTTTATTTTTTTATTTGGTCCTTTAAATTACATCAATTTGTATTATTAGTTTTTAAAATGCATTAATTACGAATACAGTTCTTTAAATTTGAAAATTTTCTCGAATTACTGTAATGAAATGTTAAAATTTATTTGAAACATCGCAATAAGTTGATTGTTCAAGTTATTTTGCATTTGAATGAAGTTAAATATATTAATTATATAAATATAACTTTATTACTTTATTTTTAAGGTTAACGTAAGTTTAAATTATTGTAGAAAGAAATTAAGAAAGATTTGTCATTTATAAAACTTGATAAATATTATCTAAATAACTAGTGGGAGGGATATATTGTTGCAACTAGATAGAGTTTCAAATTATCATAAACTTTTAACTAAAATAATTGTTGTAAAAAATTGAGATATAAAACTAACGGTGTAAAAAAATATAATTTAAAAAATAAAATCAAAATAAAATAAATTTCAAAAACATAAATAAAAATTAACTTATGCTTAAAGAACTATATTAATATTTTTGTCTGTTAAATATATCCAATATATAAAATTTGATTTTAAAAATCAACTCGTGGTATTGTTGTTGATTTTATTTATAGGTCTTGCCACCTGTCTTTTTAATAATATATATATATATACCATTTTTTTTAAAATGTTGCAAAATATTATATAAATTAGTGTTTAAAATAAAATTTAGTATAATATTTAATTTCAAGTATTAAATCTACATTGGCAAGAAAAAAATATTAATTTATGTCATAATTTTTATTTACTAATCAATAATCATGCAATTTAATTAATAATCCACCGATTTGATCGATGATATACTAATTTAGTACTTTGATTGGATCGATCATTGGTTCAGTTTTTAGATACTTCTAACTCTTGATTTATTCTCAATTTATCATCTCTAGAATAGATTATGGTGTACATCTTTATTTTCTAGAAATCCATGTGTTGATTTTGCTTTGACGAGTCACTTGTTTGGATATTAAAAATTGTGCGGATTCGAGCGGCGTGGAATTGTATAGGGTAGAGTAGAGTGGATAAAACATTCACTATAGTGTTTGGATATTTTATAATGCAACGAACCATGAGATTTCTTTCATTTCTTCTTAATTAAACGGAAACAAAATGAGTGTAAGTAATGAAATATATTATATATTATATTCCACTCCATTCCATTAGATCTACTTCTCCATTTAAAAGTACAGCTACACCTTCTCTCTGTGAACCCTCAGCTTCCTTTAGGCTTTAACTCCATTTATTTGTTCGATCGAGCATACAAATTATAAAAACATAATTTAACAAAAAAAGAAATGTTTTTTTTTTTATAAATTCAAACATACCATCGAGTTAAGGTAATTTTGCTTTCCGAAAAAATATTGTGCTTTTGGTAAAATATTTGGTGACAAATATGGATATTTCATATGTATCTCTCATTTATTGCCGCTTTTTTTTTTTTGTTTTTTGTAATAATGATATATTTATAAAAAGATTTTGTTTTCAAAAATAAAATAAAAATTTTATGATAAAATTATTATTTTCTTTTATTTATAATTATTCGTTAATTTATATGAACTAGTGAAACACAAATATTATTTCCGATAAATAAAATATTTTTCCATTTCTTATTAACTGTCTTTGAAAGGTAATTTACACAAAATAATAATATTATTGAATTTTATTACTTTTTATAAACAATTTTGTGTAATTCCTATATCACCCTTAATTATTTATTATTTTAATACATTTATTTTTTTCTTTACAATAAATAAGTTGATATAATTTTTATTTTTCTCTTAAATCTGACTATATAGTCAAAGAAAAAAAAAAATCAAAAGTATTCTCAAGATAACGTATTTTTACAAACTAAAAAACAGTGTTTTTTTGAAGAAAAAAGTTAGTGAAAAATTTGAAGATATACTTATTCTTAAAAATTAAATAAATAAAAATGATATATAGAGTTACACCTTGTCTCTTTATTAAAAAAATAAAAATAAAAAACATACCTCGTCTCTAAAAGATTCAACTTGGTGTTTCCCTAAATCTTGCATGAGGGCCTTGAAGATATCACCCTGTCTTTCCATGAGGAAACGACGCAACCCTTTTAGCTGCGATTCTCTCCAAGACTCTTCCTTTGTCTTTCCACTCTTAAAATATTCCCTCATATTCTTTAAGTCTCTCTCCAAAGTTTCCATTATTTTGATTTGCTCTTTCGACTATTGGTTTGCTACAACACAACTACAACTTACACTTACCATTATTTATATATCTATTCGGCTAACTATATTTGGGAACTGTTCGGCTTTCATAAAGAACAAAGGGCCCTACTCTATTTTGTTTTCCACGTTACATTTTTCATAACCACTTAATGTAGATTTCATTTGCCATTATAATTGATTTTTATTATAGTTATTTTAATTAATAGTAAGTTTAAGATAAATTGATTTAGATTTGGATATAATCACGTAAAATTCAAATGTACAATTTGAGTGTAAAAATTATGATTGAATGGATAATAAATTTTAATCAAGAACTTCAAACATAAATCAATTTCAAGTCTTTAGAATCTCTTTTGGCTCTCACAAAGTGAATGTAAGCATGCATTGTGTGTTTGATTTTGGGTGACAATTTATTTTATAAAATTGATTTTGATTATAAGTAAGTTGAATGTAGGTGGTTATTATTTAGATACAGTTATGTAAAAGTAAATTCAATAATATATTTTAGGTATAAAATAAATTTTAGAGGCAAAAACGTTATATTTTAATTTTAAATTTGAATTAATTATTGAGGCAAAATCAATTATACTTTAAAATATCCAAACATATAAAAATCAATTCTGCATCTATAAAATATATTTTACCTTATCCAAAAGTGAGACTAGAGTGGAAGTGTTTGATTATCAACTGAATCATAATCAGTAGAAGCACTCAAATAAAATGGATTGTCGATTGACGAATGAACGTGACTACCAAGTCTAGAAGGACTTGAAGGTTGTTATTGTGTGTTGTTGGATTTGTGGTTATGTTGAATAATAGACTATAACAAAGAGTTTTCTGAGTCTAAAGGCCATGTAGCCACTTCAAATATATTTCGGATGAAGTGAAAAGTGACAAATTGAGAGGTAAATGAAGATAGAGACTGATACAATATTAGCTTATGAGACAAAAATGTGGATAAACATTGACTTCCATAAAAATACTGATGCAAAGACACATAGTTATATAGTTGAGCCGGTTAGCCGTCAGACAGTTAATCACAAACAATGATTTCTTTACGTCAACTCAATTGATTAAACTATAAATTAATTGATTAAGTTAAAAACATGTATAAATACCCGTTTCATTAAAAATAGAGTTACGAAGAAAGTGGTAAGTCTATATGGAAATTAATAATTTAACCTACAAAATAGTTTTGTGTCGCAGCTCAGTCAACGGACTAACTACCTATATTAGTGTTGTTAGTTGTAATCATGTGATTTAATATGTGAGTTAGAGGGTTAAGAACATGACAAACAACATCAAAATAGGTTTCTAGTTTAAATACATAAATACTTATTGAAAATATTATTCTCAAACACACAATCAATTAAATAGATCTTTACTTATTATTTTTCGTACAAATTTAACTAGCAGTTCAACCTTTTTGCATCTAAAGAAATAAGTCATTTTCTCATTAATATACGTTTGATTAAAACACAGATGAATGTCATAAGAACAAGTATCATCATATAATCGTAGAGGACAACACCTAAAAAGTATGTTCAACAGGGGGATTATTCAATAAAAATGAAATTATATAGGTATCTTCCTTGGAGGAGTGAACAATTACATATTGCTTAGTTGAGATATAAACTTCTTCAACTATCTCTCTATGTCGCACCTACTCTTTTTTTACATTAAAAATACTATAGTTTGAAGTACATAGAGCACCTATATTTAGTGAGTCATTGTTTGTCTATAAATAAATTATTATTAGTATTAAAATATAATAATATGACGTTATTAGTGAAATCTTTTTTTAATATTGAATTGAACGAATTAAATACTTACATTAAAAAAAAATTATAAATAAATGATGTATATCTACTACACTCCTTCGTGAATGCTCTTATCTTTTTTGTAGAAATTATTGTTTAACAGCTTTTCATATTGATCCGTACAACCAAGTCCTAACATTAAATACCAAACAAGAAGCTCTTACTATCATTTATATTTATGTTTTTTTTTTGACAAATCATTTATATCTGTGTTGGTGCGTTTGGTTAGAAAATTTTCACTCAAATTAATTTTATGACGAGCAGAATTGATTTTGTGCAGATTGTACATAACTAGTGTCGCGGCCTAAAATTTGAAGTGTTTCTTGAATTCAATGGAGTCGCCACCAAAATTTATTTTAAAATAGAGAAAATATTGGGAAACTCTTAAAATAGTAAAAATAAAAAAAAAGTGGTCTTTGAAACCAAATTTTGAGTTCGGGAGTAGGGAAGGTACTAGCACCCTACGACATCCATTAAAATACGGTTACCTATAATTAATTGTGCAAAATTAATATTAACTTAAGTATATTTATTTTTCTTTATTATTAAATATGAATAACAATTATTACTATATTTAAAATATGATTTTGAAATAAATATGTACTTAACAAATAAAGGACAAAAAAAGAAATTTTTATTTATGTGCTTGACAAGAATGTGATCTTGCTCCTAAGTATCTCCCGGTGCGATGGAGAAATCAAAGCTACGTAGTTCTTGATTAAAAACAAACGGATGTATTGAGTGTGTTTTAAAGAAAATTTGTTTTGTGATAAAAAATATTTTGGCAAAATAGAAAAATAAAAGAGTTTGATTTAAATAGATACTTTAAAATATGAGTTTTAAGACGATCAAGTTGTACAACTCGTGTCCCAAAACTCAAGGAATAAAAAAGATGTCACATCTAATTTAATCATCTAATTTTTTATTATTCTCGATTTTTAAATTGAGTTTCAAAACTACCAAGTAGTACAACTTTTGTTTTAACAACTCAGAGATAAAAAAGAGTTACATCTAATAAATCAAATTGAAAATTTTATATTTATTTATTTTAAAAAAAAAATTTACAATTTATCAAGTTGTGTAAATTGTGTACTTCTACTCATGGATTAAAGGATGTCATTCTTAGTTAACCTCTAATTATCTTTATTTATTAATTTATTTATGAGTTTTAATTTATTAATTTATAAGTTGAGATTTAGAACTGCCAAGTTGTCACAACTTGTGTCCTAATAACTCAAAAAATAAATTAAAAAGATAACACATCTAATTAAATTTTAATGATTATTAATGTATTCAAAATAAAAAAATTTCAGAATTATTAAGTTATCATAACTCATATTATAATAACTTAAAGGTTTAATTGCACTTTTGGTCCTCCTATTATAGGTGTTTTAGTCCCCCAAATGACGTGTCAATAAAAGGGTGACGTGGCAGACACTTATATGAAATAAACTCATTATTATATTATTTTTGATTAAAAAATATAATTTATATTTTTAAAAACCATTATTATAATTGTGACGATATTTTTAAAAATACAATTTCATTGTTAAAATTAAGTTAAAAGAAAAACAGTCCCAATTCAACAAAACCCTAAATCATTTATTAGGGGTTGAATTCGCGAGTGCGTTGTTGGATTCTGGATTGAATTTCTTATGGGTAATTAGAGAGAAAAAACTAGACGAAAAAAAAGAGGATGATGAGTTGAGTTGTAAAGAGGAACTTGAAAAGAATGTTAACGGGAAGATAGTGAAATGGTGTTCGCAAGTGGAGGTTCTGTCGCATTCTTCAGTGGGATGTTTTGTGACACACTGCGGATGGAATTCGACGACGGAGAGTTTGGTATCGGGAGTTCCTATGGTGGCGTTTCCTCAGTGGACGGATCAAAGTACAAATGCGAAACTAATTGAAGATGTGTGGAAGTGTGGGGTGAGGATGGATAATAATCGGGACGAGGAAGGGATAGTGAAAGCTGATGAAATTAGGAGGTGTTTGGAAGTGGTGATTGGAGGTGGAGAAAAAGGAGAGGAACTGAGAAGGAATGCTGAGAAATAGAAGAGTTTGGGTAGGGAGGCTGTGAAGGAAGGAGGGTCTTCAGATAAGAATCTTAAGAGTTTTCTTGATCATATTGGATCTATTTAGGTGAAATCATTAGTTTGCTATTATTTCCTCTTATTTTTGGCTATAGAGCTAACTAGTTTGTTGGGTGGTTAATTTGGAGAAAATAAATGTTAGAATGTCTCCCAATAAATGATACACTAGATTCAATTCCAATTAAAATAATTAAATTGGGGCCCTTAAATTGTATAAGGGTTCTGCTTCAGATTTTGATTTAGAGTTTTGTTGAATTGAGACTGTTTTTTTTTTAACTTAATTTTAACAATGAAATTGTATTTTTTAAAATATTGTCACAATTATAATAATGGTTTTTAAAAATATAAATTATATTTTTTAATCAGAAATAATATAATAATGAGTTTATTCCACATAAGTGTCTGCCACGTCACCCTTTTATTGACACTTCATTAAAAAAATGACAACTCATCATGATTTGGTCTCAAATTCTGTTTGGGAGACTAAAACTGGGGACAAACAAAATGGGGGGACTACTTTCGATTTTCACCTATAATAGGGGGACCAAAAGTGCAATTAAGCCTAACTTAAAACAAGATTTATCTTATTTTAATTTTGGCAAGATTTTTTTACAAACAAACTAAAAATTAAAGATAACAAAAGAATAAAAACTTAAGAATTTAAGTGCAAAGTAAAAGCACACTGTGTCATGCCTATGCCTATGCCTATTCATCCCTGCACAAACTGATCAAAAGCAAATGCAAGTTAGCTACTAGTTGCTTTTACGGGATTCATCTTTCAAGACAAATTTCAACTTCCAATATATTATTTGAAATTTTTAATAATAACCTCATATTTAGTTAAAAGGCAGCAAAGCAAATGAAAATGATATGGAGCAATGAAATTAAAGCTTCACCAAATAAACTACAAAACAAATGAAACACTATATTAAAAGAGATGAAGAACAAAGACTAACTTGAGAGACACAGATTTGTATAGTGGTGAAGAAGAAGATGGCGGGGTGTAACGGTTGATGGTGGTTGACGGCGGTTACCGGTGGAAGCTAGAGTGACGGTAATATTCTCTGTCTCTTGTTTTCTATTTCAGAATCTCTCATATTCTAAAACATTTCTCTTTTTCTTACTTATTTTTTCGAAAAAAAACTAAAACTCTCTTCTTTAGATGTGATTTTTTAATATCAGTAGTGTTTTTTTTCTCAGATCCCCCCTTCCTTTTTGAAATTTGATAGGGCGTATATATAGAGTTTTTTTATCTGTTTAGTTGCTTTCTTGCTTGCCTTGGTCTTTCTCCATCAATGTCCTGTTTGATGTTTCGTTTTCTTTGCTCATCATCTGCATTTTTCTGCACATTTGATGCTTTCATAAATTTAGATTATTTGTTCTGATCTGTTCATTGCTGAGCTTTTATTTGTCTTTTAGTTTCTTTTTTTTTAAACTCTAAAATTTGTCTCTTTGTTCACTATAATGTGTACAATGGCTTATTTATAAAAGTTATCTTTTTATTTCTCTATTTAGTTAAAACAGGAACAGATGTATCAATAAGCATGGTTTGTGCATCAATGGCAGTCAACATCAACATAGCAGGGTTTGGCAGTGAACAAAGTCAACGTAGCATGGCTTGATCTGATTTAATTTTTATTGTAATTTATTTTTGGCTTTATTCTTAGTTTGTAATTTGATTTGGTTTTAAAACTCTAATTAGATGAAATTGTAAATTTATGATACATAATAAAATTATTTATTATAATTATTTTTATTTCCTTTTTAAAATACATATTTCCTTTTTTTGATTTATTTTTAATTAAGTGGACAAAATTAAAGTACTACAACTAGATATAAAGTTTTAAACTTTTTTCATAACGTAGATTTGACTTTTATAGGGTGAGAGTGAGATTCACTTTCACAACCCTTTGGTGTCTACAAATTGAGCTACTTCCTTTATCGATCCATCCTCGTTTCCTATATCGACGGCATAAGTAACTTTTAAGATAATGTTAACAATTAGGACCCTTTACTTGTTAAGAAATCAAAAAATAACATGTTAAGTAGAAAATATCAATTTTTAAAATTTTTATTGTACAACATTCAAAATTATATATTCATTTTTATTCTTTAACAACTACCCCCAAGAGTAATTTTTGGTATTCCCCTAATTTCTATGAAACTTTATTTAGAAATAGTAAACTTTATTTCAAATTCGTTCATTACATATTAAAAAAATAATCTAACTAAATTATATATTTATTATTAGAAATTTTTATAGAATGATCGATAAAAATTATCTTTCATATAAAATGATTTTTATAGAAATTTTTTTAAAATAATTTCTCATTTTATTCAATTTTTGAATTTACATTATCTAAAAAAATTGTAACAACTAAATAAAATATTTAAAATAATTTTTTTATAATAAATTATTTAAACCAATTAGTCATTTGAAGTTTATTTTCAAAATTATTTATAAAAAAATTTATAATAATGATATAATACTATAAAAATTAATTTTTTAAAAAGTTATAACAAACGGACTCAGATTTATATTCTTGAAATCTAGTAAAGAATCCTTAGCACTCATCATTGCCGTCAATATGATCCAAGTTTCAAAGTAATCTAAAGATATGAAAGAAGAGACAAACGGTAGACATGGCTCGTAAGTACGAGCACACCATTGATAATATCAGAATTCATTTTACTCGTATTAAAAAATGACTATAATATTTTTAAAATATTAATTCTACTTTACATTATTTATAGTAGAAAACACTTCAACGGTTAAAAATAATAATTTGATAAAGAATTACACCAAAAGCGATTGAAACAAGGGCTAACAACAGTCCTGCCACAAAGTCGCCGATAACACAACCAGGAAATCACATGCACCATTAAGCTAAAAATACCCTAGTCGCAACAAATTCATTGTCGTCTTGTGACAAGGAAAACCGCTTCGCCAACTTGAATCGATGTCTAATTGAAGCAGCGACAAAATAGGCACTGAGCAAAGACTCAATCCGACACACAACAAAACAATAGACAGAAACCAATCAAAGCAACACCAGACACAAAATTGCATCAGTCCAAAACATCACACATAGTTCACTCACCTACAAGTCCAATCCACCAAATGCGGTTGTCATTATTTCACTCTTAAGCACATTAACAGTTCAACACACCATTAGTCAATGTAAAATAAAAATCCTTTATTTTTTACCTTTAGCCAGTTCCAAACATACACTTTTATAAGTTACACAATTTTTGGAGCACTAACGTCAACATTTTAAAAAATTAAATCATTCGACAAACCAAATCACCACACCGTTGCAAATAATATTGTCATAAACCATTGACTAAACATTCTGCAACATTTAACAAGCCGTTCAAATAGAACAAAAAGAGCATTCTCCTTTATAGTTTATACTTGATATTGTTCTTTATTTGCTTTCCTAAGACTAGTTCGAAAATTAAGACAAGTAAGCTCTAACTGGAGTAAAAAATTTACTTTAGGATAACGTTCTGGGTAGTTAATTAGTGATTGCCCTTTAGTATACGCATACAGTCTATATACCCTATTATAAAATAATATTAAAGACAAACTCAAGTCCCATTATAAAAATAAAACTCTAGAAACAAGTTTATACGAATAAAAAAAAAAGACAATATCATTTTAATTAAGTCAATTTTGCAAAATGAATTATATGGTTTTAAAACAAAATTTAAAAAACGTTTTACAAATTGAAGATTAAGTTGAAATATTCATCTTTTGATAAACCAAATTAAAAATATCCTTCACAGTGAGCACCAAAATGGTTTTACTCAAAAACCAAATAAATGGTTGTTGAAGTCTTTTTAATTACTAATATAATCATTTTTTGGGGTGATAATCCTAATATAGTCATTATACTAGGATAGAGACCGTTACCAATACTCTAGCCTAATCAAACAAATTATCCACACCCACACCACTTTAAAGACAATGTACGTTTATATATGATGCTCTGTCCAATTTGGACCAATACTGATAATTTTTAAATTATAGGAGAACCATATTTTATTTGGATAGTCGATAGGAGGACCATATTAGATGGATCCCTTCTAAAAATATTAGGTGGACACGTCGTATTACCAATTAATCAAATTTTAAATGTGATTTGTCAACCATACAAATTGAATTGATCGATTTTAATCAAATCTGCTATTCAAATTTATATAAATTTTGATCAAATTTGATATTTGAATTGTTGAATTTTTTTTAGATCAGATTGAATGCTTGATTCATAATTTCATATGAAATCTGAATAAAACTAATTTGGTTACGAATAAGTTGGGTTTAGGTTCCTAAATCATTAATATATATATATATATATATATATATATATATATATATATATATATATATATATATAATATTGACTTTAAACACTTAAAC
>NC_021165.2:67702955-67711418 GCF_000331145.2 Cicer arietinum | reverse complement strand
TATATATATATATATATATATATAAAATTGAATTTCAACACTTAAAAAATTTTAAAATCACAAATTTCATCACTATATATTATTTAATACTTAAACATCAACAAAAAAAAAAAATCAGATGGGATCGATCAGATTAACCGATTGGAATGAAAACTAGACCTATGTCCAATTCATCTAAGACTAAAACCAACTAGAGATAGAATCAATGGAAAAGTCGGAAAACCGTCGAACGGTCGGTTGCCCGATTTTCAACGATTAGATCACTAATATTTTTTAAATTATAAAAAAAAAAAAAAAAAAACTAATTTTTAAACTTTATATACAGAAAACTTGATATAACTTATTAATTTCAAGAATTTGATACATTATGAAACTATGATGATAAAACTACAAGTAAACTTGAACATATTTTTCTTTTTCATTACCTTAAACAAATCTTCACCATATAATCAAATCAATAATGAACATATGTAAATTATAGTTTATACACCGTATTACACCACAACCAACAATACTATCGAAATCTGACATTTATCCTCAGGTGAAATGGAAGACAAAAGAAGATGACAAATCAATAAATGATTTACAACTAGGTGAAATATTGACAAAATATAATATATAACATTTATATAAATATGAAAGGAAAAAAATGGTTAAACTTATATAAGATTCCAAAAAGAAAATAGAAAGGAAAAATCTAAATAGACAAAGACTAATTTATATAAAATAAAGTAATTAAAAATGAGTCATATTTTTATGCATTATTTTAAAACTGAAGGTATGAACTTTAGTTTATACATAAAGGCAAATATATTTTTTAGAAAATAGGTTTTTTGTTGTGAAAAAAATAAGAGTTTGTTAAAATTATGAAAATGGTGAAATTTCTAATGAAAACTCGTGTTATCAAAGGAATGATACAAAACTTAATACATATAGAAATGAGGAAAAAAAATGAACTATTGTTAAATTAGGAAGAGATTGAAATGTAAAAAAGAAAGAGATAAATGGAATAATGAAGTTTGCGGGGTTCAAGAAGGCTACCTTGTTGTTGTCGTTGAAATCGAAGAAGTAGCAAAAAAAAATTGTTGTGTTAATGAGAAAAAGAGAACATCTTGTTAATTCAATTTAAATTGTATATAAATTACAATTTAGATAGAGGAATTAGAATTCCAACAAATAATTTAGGATTCAAATGCAAAAATAAAACATGAGTATTAAAAATATTGAAATTCAAAAATATAACATGAGTGAGTAATGAGTATCCAATTGATTGATAAATAAATTAAATTATAATTATATTATTTTAATTAAATATTTAAAATGAACTTAAATTCTAATATGGATTTAGACCTTATATCTGATTTATTTTTGTAGGTCCTAATCATATGGATTGCTTTAGATAGAAGGGGTAAGGGCGCTAAATTACGCTAATTCATAAATTATGGAGTGATTTTGTCGATTGGCAATGGCATGCAAACTCGGTGGATTTGTGTTGCTACAACGTACTCAAAGTTTGGGTTTATTTTTATTTGAGGTTACTAATAGTAGACAAATTATAGAATGAATTATTTTATTAGGTGGTCCATAATGGATGAAGATATGAACAATTACACTTATCTAGTCCACACACTATTACGAAGCTCCCTTTACATCAAATTATTTACCTTTTTCCTCCATATTCCCGCTCCACCGTAGACACGTCATTCTACACATTCAAAGATCGTTTCGGAACCAATGCTATGGAAATTTGTTGCGCTACCAAAATTAAGTTTAATTTCAGTTTTGGTTCTCCTATTTTAGTTAAATTACAAAAGTAGTCTATTTATTTTGTTTCTCCCTAATTTTGGACCTCAAACAGAATTTTAGTTCAAAATTTGATGAAATTTTATTTTTTAAAGTCGTACTACACCATTTATAATCATATATTTTAGGTACAATTGTTGCAAATGAGATCTTGAGTCATTGTGTGATTTAAATAAATATAAAAAAAATGAAATTTCATCAAGTTTTGGACCAAAATTATGTTTGAATGACTAAAACCAGGAAGAAATAAAATGAAGGGACTACTTTCGTGATTCAACTAAAATAGAGGGACCAAAACTGCAATTAAGCCAAAAAAATTATAATATTACCTATTTAAAATTTAATCATTTGTTTTATTTAGGAATTAAATAGTAATATATTTTGTTGGTGATATAATTCAAATAAAAAAAACTACACAAATAAACCGCATGAAAAAAACTGCAAAAAAGTTCCTGCCACTGAATGAAAATTAAACTTCTATTTTTTTTTTATGGAATAAAATAATTCTAGAAGTGGTTGATGGATTAGATGTATATCAATTTGAATTATAATGAATGGATCAAAATAATACATTAATCAATTTACAATAATTATTTTTGAGTTTTGGAAAAAATGTTTAAAAATTATAATTTATGCTACTGAAGATATTACTGGATTGAGTAGCTAACTTTAATACATTTCGCGGCACTGTCTAAATTGTGCAAGACAGATAGACTATCAACCACGAAGTTCTTAGGCTAAAACATCCCAGATTCACTTTATCGGCACCTTAAAAAAATGTTTTAGAATTACACCCTCAATATCACAGTAAAAATCACTCTCAATATGACGATTAAAGTCACTCGCAATATGGTACTATGACCGCTCATAAATCAAAAGGACTATGACACAAAAAACCGCTCATAGTGGTATTACGACCACTAAAAAATCGACGAGACTACAACATAAAAACCGCTTTAAAAGGATAGTGGTATTATGACCACTCAAAAATCGATGAAACTACGGCATAACAACCGCTCTAAAAAACGAAGGGGCTACGGGGACAAAAAGGCATGTGAGAAGTGGCTCAAAAATCAATTGAGTAGAGTAGAAAAGACAAAAAAGAAAGTTGAGAAATACATCCAACTTTGGTGTGTTTTTTACAATAGTTTGAAACTCATTATATAGTGATGGAAGCAAGTCCACATATGTTTTCTATCCAATATGAGACTTTAGTATTTATAGAGTTGAAAACTACTCAAAATATGATAGTTTTTCAATGTGGGACTTCAACAATTTTTAAATTCACTCTATGTTCCAACAATTCTCCACTTGAATTTAAAAAAGTGTTTCTGAAATAGCGTCAAACGCTTCTATAAAATCATGCATAAATAGAGGTGTCTTTTGACTTGAACTTTTGCATATTAAGTAAGATTCAAATTCAACAAGAATGACTCGTAGTTTTGAACTCTACCTCTGATATCAAACCCATCCACAACCTTTTCATACGATGTATTATCAAAAACATGTGCATTAATGGTCCTGCACGTCTATCCCAATATAGTAAACACTCTAGGAATTATGCCTCAAAATTCCATAGAAGGCGACCCCACTTCCACATTCACATAGGTGAGTCTATCAAGAGTACTCCTATAGCTAGGTAGTCCACTTCACATAGAGTATAAATCTCGTTAAGAGTTTCTGTTACCTCATCCAATCTTCATTTCAGAAATCATGATTCTCTAATTTATAATAGCATGTTCATCTAATATCACTTCACGACCTTTTATTACCCATTGAACCTAATTCTTGGGATCTCTAATCTTTTAGGTAGGGTTACCATCATGGGTGACTCTATAGGCATCAGTCCCATCCTTTTGGATGTATTTATGACCTTCTCTTTAGCTAACACTTTTGTCAACGGATCTGCTAAATTTTCATCAGTGCATACATGATCCACTATAACAGCTCATTTAGAAAGTAACTATCTAACAACAATGTGCTTACGACGAATTTGTCGTCTCTTATCATTGAAATAACAATTCTCAATCTTCGCAATAGTCGCGGTAAAGGGATCTCAACTAGCAAGCATCTCATTGGATCAACACATCTGTCATAGGTTATTCCTATAAAGGGATTTCAACTAGCAAGCATCTCAACTAGCTCGCTTCTTCACTAGTAGTGGCTAGTGCTATCATTTCAGACTCCATAGTGGACTGAGCCAATATCGTTTGTTCTTAGATTTCCAAGATACAACACCACTAGCTATACTAAAATATAACCACTGGTTGCTTTGGAGTCATTTGATAAAATGTTTCAATCAACAACATTGTATCATTCAAGGACGGTAGGAAATCTTTGATAATGTAATCTGAGACTCATAGTCTTTTTTAGGTATCTCATGACTCTTTCGATAGCGTGCTAATGCTCTATACTAAGTCTACTGGTAAACCTGCACAACCGTCCCACGACGCAGGCAATATCGAGTCTAGTACAATTAGTGGCATATCTGAGGTTGTCAGTGATGCTCGCATATTCAGTTTGTCTAACACCTTCACCAGTGTTCTTGAAAAGTTTCACACTTAGATCAAATGGTGTGCAAACAAGTTTACAATCAAAGTATTTATATTTCTTTAGGATTGTTTCAACATAGTGATACTGATCAGAAGAAATTTCATTTTCTGACCTAGTAAGCTTGATTTCAAGGATTACATTCGTTTCTCCAATGTTTTTCATATCAACGGTATTACACAACAATGATTTCACAATATTTACAACATGAATATTTGAATCAAATATGAGTAAGTCGTCTACATAGAGACATATCATAGTGCAAATGCCATATTCAAATTTGTAGTAAATATATTTGCCACTTTCATTCACTTTAAACTCATTCGATATAATCAAGTTATCAAATTTTTCATGTCATTTCTTAGGAGCCTGTTTAAGACCATACAATGATTTATCTTACTTACAAACCTTGTCTTCTTGTCTTTGAATTACAAAATATTTTGGTTGTTCTATATAGATTTGTTCTTCTAGGTCACCATTTAAAAAAATTGTTTAACATCTATATTGTGTATCACCAAGTTATGAATAGCCACAAGTGATATGAGTATCCTAATAGATGTTATTCTAGTGACTGGTGAAAAAGTGTTGAATAATCTATATTTTCTCTTTGTCTAAAACATTTGGTTACAAGGCGTGCCTTGTATTTATCAACAGTTCTATCGGGTTTTAGTTTCTATTTCAAAATTCATTACAATCTATTGGTTTGCAACCAGGAGATAAGTCTACTAAATGCTAAGTCTTGTTAGACTCTAGAGAATCAATTTCATTGTTTATAGTTTATTGCCATAAATCTGCATCCATTGATGAGAAAGCTTCTTTAAGATTTACAAGATCCTCTTCTAAATTATAGGTCGTATATTCGGGTCCATAATCTTTAGCAACTTTGACTTTCTTACTTCTTTGAGTTTCTGTTTTGCCTTATTTGTTGCTTCTAGTTACATGAAAGTGACTTGGTTCGCTGCCTCCACTATTTCTCCATTTAAAAGAAAATTTATTTTCATAGAAGTCAACATCATTTGACTCTTTGATCAATTTAACATTTAGGTCATAAAACCTATAAGCTTTGTTCTTTATTGCATACCCAATGAATACATATTCATAGACTCTGTTGGCGAGCTTAATTCGCTTTGGATCAGGGATTCTGACATAAGCCAAACAAACCCTAGTTTAAAATAAGATAAGTTTCGTTGTATTTTCTTCATTATCTCATAAAAAGATGTTTTGTTTTTAGATTTAGGAACTATATTCTAAATATAGCAAATAAGCAATATATTTTTCCGCACACTAATGAGATGCAACACAAGAGTTAAGCATACTAGCAACAACTAGTTCAATAAAAGTTCTATTTTTTTTTAACTTTACCATTCACTTCAAGCAATTATGGTGCAACTGGTCCATGTATAATTCTAGGGAATTTATAATACTTATTAAACAAACTAGAATCATACTTGGAACCTCTTAATCTTTCTACTAAATTGATTTTCAATTTCAGTTACAAAGATCCTTAACATGTCAAGCTTTTATTTTTTATTTCTTATTAACGTCTCATCAAGTTCACATATATCATAGTGTAATAAATATAAAGACTTAGATTCTTTAACTCCAGATTTATGTGAACTCTTTGTTATTTTAGCTTGACTACAAAAATCATATTTTTCAAAATCATTTAAAGATAACTTTGGAATTAAACCTAAGTTATATAAGTTTGAAATCAGATGTGTTCACATCACAGAGTCGAGCATGTCAAAAATTAAAATCACACAACATGTAAGCAGAAATAGACATTTTATTAATTTCACCATTCAAACAGAAGGAGATATATTAAATTTCAACATTTAATTTAAATATGCCATGAGTGACATACCTTAATAGATGATCACATAAGTTATCTTATGAATCGTACGGGAGTGAGCCTCCACGGATCTGTCATCGGCCATTTGATACTCTGGGTAGCAGCTCACAACATACTTATTCAGAACATTTCAAACATCTCTAGCAGTATAACTGGAACTATAGTAGTTATACGGATCATCAACAATTCCATTAAGAATATAATTCTTATGATTATTCTCTCATAGGTTAATTCTTCAGCTTTCTTATCCTTTTTTGTTTACTTCAAACTGAAACAATTTATTGAAATCAAAGACAACATAACCAAATCCAGTAATCTCTTCGGTTGACATGGCAGAAAGAAACATCTTAAAATTGTTATTTTTGAGTTTCAGGAAACTGTTTAAAAATCACAACTTATACCGTCGAAGATATTATTGGGTTGAGTCGTGGACTAGGTCGCTAACTTTAAGACGTTTCGCGGCACTGCCCAAATTGTGCAAGACAGACTATCAACCACGAAGTCCCCAAGATAAAACAACCTAGATTCAATATATTAGAGATCTATTGCACCATAGAAAATCGTTCTAGAATTACACCCTCAATATGGTGGTTAAAGTCACTCTCAATATATCGATTAAAGTCACTTTCAATATGATACTATGATCACTCATAAATCAAAAGGACTACGACACAAAAAACCGCTCATAGTGGTATTATGACCACTAAAAAATCGATGAGACTACAACATAAAAACCGCTCTAAAAGGATAGTGGTATTAAGACCACTCAAAAATCGACGGAACTAAGACATAACAACTGCTCTAGAAACCAATAGGACTACGGGTCAAAACCACTATAAAGATCGAAGGGACTACGGTATAAAAATCGCTCTAAAATACGAAGGGACTACGACATAACACCCGCTCTAACTAAAAAAATCGAAGGGACAACGGTACAAAACCGCATAAATATCGAATGGACAAAAAGAAAGGGGAGAAATGGCTCGGAAATCAGTCGAGCAAAATAGAATTGAGATAAAAGAGAAAGTTGGGAAATGCATCCAACTTTGGTGTACTACTCACAATAGTTTGAAACTCATTATATAGTGATGAAAGAAAACTCACACATGTTTTATATTCAATATGAGACTTTAGTATTTATACAGTTGAAAACTACTCAAAATATGATAGTTTTCCAATGTGGGACTTCAACAATTTTTAAATTCACTCTATGTTCCAACAACAATGTATTAAAAGTTCTTAAAAAATCCAATCTTATAAAACCATTAAAAATAAAAACCATCTAATCCATCGATTATCAAATTCTAAAATATTTTTTAAAATATTAAAAAATTCTAAAAGTTATTGCTTTTAAATATTTTAAAAAACATTTTTTAATATTATTTTCAAAAAATAGTTTATCGTAAACTTAACTAGGTAATTCAATTATTAATTAATAATAGGGGTGGTGGCCTGAGGTGGTGCTCCGACGGCCACCACGGCCACCAGCAGCAGTCGACCACCATCAACCACCACTCTATTTAAATTAATAAGTAATAAATTATTATTTTTTAAAATAAAAAAAATTTATTTTTATTTCGGCAAAAATTCAATTTTTTTTATAAGAAAATATTTTTTTTAATTAAAATTATGTTTTATAATAAAAGTAAATCATTATTTAAATTCTATTCTTTAAATACAGTAAACATATCAATAATAAAAATAATATTTAAAATTATGATTTTTTACAAACAATTTTTAAAATAATAAATTTTAAAACATTTTTTGAAACACAGTCAATAACACTATTTTTACAATTAATTAGTTTTATAATAATTATAAAAAGAAATTAAAACAGTTTTATAATAAAAATATTTTTTTGAAATAAATATATAATATTTTTTTTAATATATATATTAAAATGTAATACATTGGATGTTATTAAATAAACTATGTGATTCATTATATTTTGAAATAAAGTTGGATGGATTGGAGATATTTGTACATGGATGAATTAGATCGAATCCGTTAAAAATTGTATTGGGTAGTAGATGAATTGGATGGATTAAATAAATGATAGATAACTGAATCAAATTGTCACTCATAAATTAATTTTTTTTGAAAGAGAATAACTAAGAAGAAAATCACTAAATTATACACATATATCATGAATATTATATTATTTTTTGGTTATTATTGTTTTATATACTATATTAAAAAATAATATATATATATATATATATATATATATATATATATATATATATATATTTTATCTG
>NC_021165.2:67686071-67702903 GCF_000331145.2 Cicer arietinum | reverse complement strand
ATAGTTCGACATCTGATAAACCTTTGAACTGATATCTACGGCGGTTCAACTTTCAATTACCTTAATAACTATATACCAATAACTAAATTAATAATAAAATAATATATATTACGTTGATAAGTTAAATTTGCGGGTACATTGATTAAAAAGTCAAATCCACTACTCAAACTAAATATTATTAGTTTAAAATAGGTTACTTTAGTTTGAATTCGAACTTGAATGAGTCAATTAAAATGCGGTTGAAAATTAATTTGAGTGAATGAGTTTGCAAATTAACTATATGAACACTTTTATTAATATAGACAACTGAAATCTCACTAAGTGGCTATGTGGTCGCCCGTACCATTTGGTCAATAAAGTTATGGCTTCAAGGCTCTAATTTTAAAAAATATTAGGGCTCATAATTAAACCTCATTTATTTGATATATAATAAATGTTTCATAGTACATGTCAATAGGTTGTCTGGTTATAATTGTTGCAATCACCACTTGAGAGTGAAATATCTTATAAACGAACATTATAGACCTTGTTATGTAATAATAGAGGAATATTAGTGGGTGGTAGCGACTTAATTTTGTAGATAAAAATTATCTCTTGGTTGGGGAGGTTTCAAAAGTGGTGTCGGATGTCAATCCAATTGGTTGAGTTGATAAAAAATTGAATCACATTTATAAAATAATAAGTTCAATTTCTGCTATCGATGTGAGGTCCTCTTAGTAGGTGATCGATAAGTACTTACCTATATCAAAACTTTTAAAACTTTGAAATTTACTCTAATTATAATGAGTCTCTAAAACCTAGATCATCTAAATTTATTTTTAATAAAAAAAAGGTGGGGTAGGACGTAAAACTGGCCTGTTATGATTTTTTTTACGGTGGCTCATCAATTTTGTTGCTTTTTATACATGCTCATCTTATGTAATTATTTTGTTGGATTGGAGTAAACTTTATACTCCCATTAATATTATTGTTTGCCTATAAAAACACATAGATATCTCATTAATAATTAGAGTATTTAGTTAACGGTTATAAGGTAAGTCATTAATTATTTAGATTATTTTTTTAATAACTAATAAAATATATATTTTAAAGTAATATCTTGTATTTTAGTTTTTAATGAAGTATTTTAAATGGTTAATAATATATCAAAATAATATTTTTGTATGTTTTATCACCGAATCAGACAATACATTATACATTTACCACAAATAAGATGAAGGGTGCCCCAACAAATATACCCTTAAAGTGAAATTTGAAATTAAGTACTTTAAATATATAACAACAATAAAATTAGAGGACTTGTAAGAGTAATTAGATTTAAAAATATTAAACAACATAAGAATAAATATTATATGCATTTATATATAGGAATTAATTTAATAATTATGTTTTCTCATATATATATATATATATATATAGTTGAAGCATAAACTTAAAAGACAAATAAACATGCTATAAACATTATTTATTTATTTAAGTATTGTTTGATTACTTTTAGAGTCAATGAGTTCTTATCTTATAAATATACATAGTTATGAGAGGACATCAATTGACACCTGAAATTTGACACCAAATCCGGTCCGTCTAATCGTATTAAATCTAAAGGCTGGAGTAACTTCATTAATATTTCATGTGCTTCTCTAATTTGCCGTTCACGTGCGTTCTTATTATAACATTGAACGCCGAAAACCCCTTCGTATCATCAAAATTTGGATTTGCTGTTCTAGGACACAACAACCCGACCAAGAGTAGAACCATCTTTAATATTGTTTGTGCTCTTCAGCTATTTATCATCTATAGTTTCTACGATCAACTCTTTGTACATTAATTCACATGTTCTTTTATATGATTTTTGTGTGTGTGCATGTGCATATTTTCGATCTTCTTTATCTTGATAAGTGTGTGGATATGACCTTTCAAATCAGTGGGTTATAATTCCCAGGTTCAAAACATGTGGAGCAGCTTGTGGAGGATGCGAACATGGAGGCCTTCAAGGAGTTTGATGTTACAGCAAATTCAAATTTAATAGAAAAAGAAAACTACAATATTGAGGTATTATAAATTAGAGGTAAATATATTTTTAATTCTTATAAAATTATAATTTTTTAAATTTAGTTTTTATATTTTTTTTATTCTTTTAGTTTTTATTGTTATTTTATATATATAATTTTTGGAGGGACTAAAAGTATTTATTTTAACTAAACAACTTTTTTATTAAAATAATTAAAAGTAAATAAAAATATTTTAATTTATTTTCAAAATATTTTAATGAAACTAAAATTAAAATTTTATAGAGATTAAAAATTTATTTAATTTATTTTTATATTTTCAAAATATTTTGACTTTTGCAAGCTTATTCTATAGTAATCCAGCAAGTATCTTGCTGCAAAATAAGTCAAAATATACAAGTTTATTCATTAGAGTTGGAACAAATCTACAAAAAGGCCATAATGATGGAGTATGAAATGGAAGCTAGTAAACTTTTTTGAGAGACAAGTTTTCCAAATGTGATTGTGTGTGAGCAAGTAAATGAAGAACCTGAAACACATATTATAGACACAAATTAATTTTTTTTAATTGGATTCTACGGTTAGTCCGTAGGTAAAATTAAAAAAATATATAGATAAAAGTTTAAAAAAATCAACTCAAATTAAGTTGCTAAAATTTCTTCGTATTTTTTTTTACCATTAATTCTTCGTAGGTAAATGAAAAGAATAATGTTAAGTTGTCTATAGATTGTTTGTGGAAAAAGCGAAAGTAAAGTTTTGTTTATTATTATTTTTTTTTTACAAAAAAAAAAAAAACTTATTATTTTTTCAACAAAAGTAAATGAGAACAAATTAAGTTGTTTGCTTTTGGCATCGATAGAACCAACAAAAGTAAATGAGAATTCACCTTTGTAAATGAGAACCAGCAAAAGTAAATAAGAACAATGTCGCTTGCTTCTCACAAAACCGTTCCTTCCAATTGCCTCAACACCGATACAACCAACCAAATTATTGTCGCCAGTTAGAGCTCTTCGGTCTCCGCTCAAAGCTCTCTGGCCGCCACTTTAAAGTCTCATTCATGGGTTCTCTCGTTCTCTCTGCAGTTATGTCGTTCGCTCTCTGTTTCACTCTCGTTCGTTGTCGTTATCTCATTTGCTCTCTCTAATTTGTTATATTTTCATGATTATTTGTTGTGTAAATGAAAGTTTGTTAATTGATTTGCAAACCCTAACTCGTTCTCTCGTTTTGTTTTTGCACAACTCGTTGAAATTTCTAACATCTTATTTCACATGTAATAGCTTGAAAATCCCTACCTTTGTTAGTTTAATCCCTCTTATGTTTAGTTTGCAACTCTACTAATTTACTTGATTATTGGTCATCTAAAGTTGTTGATTTACTTGATTTACGTAAAGCATTGAACTACTATTCATTTTTCTATATATGCTGTGTTGTGTACGATGGGTATAAGAGATCTACTACCATTATAGTTGAACTATGAAGTGTTAAGTTCAAAAGGGAGGTCACTAACTATTTTAAAAGATATTTGAGGAGTTTTTCAGAATAATCCTAATTATATTATAATAGTAAAATTCTCAGCTGGTATTGTTCGTATTTAGTACTAATTTTGTCTTTTAGATGAAAATTTGCTAGTAATTTTGATCGATTTTCCATGTTCGAAATATACGTGTAGTTATTGTGTTAGATTTAGTAGTTTCAGTTTTCAATGGTTTAATGTGTGCTTAAGATTTAAGAGATGCAAATTGGTGAACTGAAATTAGATAATGCATCAGGAGCGTAAATGTTATTAATGTTTACTTTTACAATAACTTTGTTAGACTTTATATATTGATTTCGATTTATGGGAAATGAGTTTTGTCATGTTGAGATTTTACATGATTTTTGTCGTATGAAATTTGTTTATTTCACTCTTCATATATTTTGAAATTTATGAATATTAACGAGATATAAACTGCTGACTTGAGTCTGTCATTTGAAATTCTAAAAGGACGGGATCTATAAAATTTGTTTACCCTAAAGACTCGGAACTGGGAACATGTCGCATCGTAATGGTTGATTATCTTTATTAAGTAATTTGTAATCATTCACATAGGTAGTGTTGTTGTGGTTGAAAGATTATTGTTGAACAACTACTATCTCGGAAGGGTTGATGCGGTTGGAAGGAAATTTCTTAAACTTCGAACCAAGAGGAAAAATAGGTCACATGTTTCTACTTTCAATTCTCCTCAAAGAATAAATGCAAGAGGAAAAGAAAAATAGAGTAAATTGTATCAATATATTCATCTTTGCCTTTAAAAAAATAAAAAGAGTAAATTACAAACAAAGAATTGGTGTATTTTTCACCATTTATTGATAGTAATTTCATTTGTATTATAGTGAAGATGACAATTTTTAGTACTTTTTTCCTTTTATGTTTATTTTAGTTATTTTCAGGATTTATTGATAGTATCTTTCACCATTTATTTTTTATACATTGGCAAAAAGTGTTGCTTGCATACAAGTTGAGTCCTCTCGTCATTGTCCTCATCCATATTATGACGAAGATGAGTCTAACAATGATGACGACGAGTAGTAATACTGATTTTAGTGTCAGTTTTATTTAATAGTTATGACTACATATTTTGCTTAGACTTGTAGACATTATCTATATATATTCTTACGATAATGTTGTTATGTGTATTTTTAAACTTATGATAGTGACATTGTGCTTGTTTTGAAAATTAAGGTAGTAGTCACGATGTGTATTTTGAAAATATTATTTATATAAAACTTCACTTTGTTTTGACAATGATGTTTTAATATGCTTACAATTTATTTTAAAAATACGTTAAAAAAATACAACAAATTAAAATACTTTTTCATTGCCCACGAAAATTCTATGAGTAAATGATAATTTACCCACGGATATATCATGGATACAATTTTAAATATCAAATTGAAACCGGTAGACGTTTTCACGGAAATGTCCGTAAATAATGTTACTTATGAGTTTTCTATGGATAACTATCTACGTTTTTACCTGCCGAAGATATATGAGTTATACTATCTTAGTGAGTTATACTACCCACAAACATTTCTTAATCAAGTATATTGTACTAGTTGTCCATCGATAAATATTATCCTATAAGCAAAATTGTTACGAATTGATATCCATAAATAATTTTAAATTATCAACGGTCTTTTTGTGGGTAAAGATAAAATTTGACATCAATAACAATAGTCTATCTTGTAATATGAGTAGGTATAAATTTATTGCATTAATTATACTATTCAACAGATAGCATACATTACAAGTGAATGTACGATTGAAAATAAAATAAAAAAATCAGACTTTTACAATTTACATGAGGTTGTACAATTTACCGACAATAACAAAATCTGATTTTGAGAAGGTAGAGCTTGTGATTGTGAAGCTTTTGTTCCTCACGTTGGAGCAATTGTCCGGTTCTTATAAATTATCTGCTTCTATGAAAATACTGAAATGCTGGACTTGAATAAATGTGTCTGCAATTGTTATGAGAAATATCATGAGTGCCATTTGCATTAATTAAGACAATGGTAGTGTTAGAGTATGATGGATGATAATTAAACAATATTTGGTGTAAGCGTGGCTAAACATGATTAGACGAACAAATATTATTTTAAAGTAAATGAGTCAAAACTTAGCACAAGATGTGCCAAGGGAGGCAACATCAATATGATTACAAGTCTGATGACAGCAATAAGTTGCATAAAATCAGCAATCAAAATAATAAAAACAGCCCTATACATCAATTGATTCTTCCAATGCAGATTTTTTTCGTGGTTCACCCTTTGCATATGATATGCGTACCATGAAAAACAAGTTTGACATATGGATTTATTTTTATTATTATTATTTTTATTTATTTAATTCAAAGAAAAAATAGAAAAAAATTGTTAACAAAATAAAATTAAATAACTAATTTATCTGTAAATTAAAAATCGTTAAAATAATATAAGTTTATCTATAAAATATAAAAACAGTTGTTAAAATAATATATCAAATCATTTGTTTTGACACATCTATACAACCACATTTTTTTCTTCAACTTTAATGTAATATAATGTACCACATTTTTTTCTTCAACTTTAATGTAATATAATGTACCACATTTTTTTCTTCAACTTTAATGTAATATAATGTATATATGATTATATGGTTGAAAAACTAGTACTTCTATTAAATTGTTGAACAACTTTTGTAAGGGGAATTTTAATTTTCCCTATTCTGTTGATGTAAAAAAAAATATCTAAATTAATTGTTGAAATCGTAGAGGAGTGAATCACTCTAATCTATCATATTATTCATTTTCAAATGATTTTTGAATTTTTTCAAAAAATTTAATCACATTTCTTCTTTTATTAAAATTTATAAGTTATAAAATTAATCAACGGTATGTTTCTTTAGTGAAAACATTTTTTAATTTTATATTTAAAAATTTATGTTAATTTTACTTATAAATAAAAATCTAAGACAATTTTAAGGGTACCAATATTTTAATTTTACTTATAAATAAAAATCTAAGACAATTTATGTTAATTTTACTTATAAAAGAAATCTAAAAATAATTAAAATATTAAAAGTTGTTTTTGTTATTTTTAAAATACACTTCTTAAAACATAAAAGTACCAATATTTTCAGAAATAGTAATAGTATAATGGTATATGCAGAAGAAGCACCACCTCTCCCCTCGCATTATCATCCATATTCCCCACGCTAGAGAGAGATTTTAGTTGCACAATTTGCATTCAATGGATAAGACAAATTATTTGGTCACTTTTAAATCCTTCCTAGGATAAGACAAATTTGCATTCAATGGATAAAACAAAACATTATGAGCGGAGATAAAGTAGGTCATTCAACTGCAATCACGAGTATTTATTGTATAAAAACCGAATCGCATTAAATCACATTAATGATTTAGTTTATTTATTAAAAAGTATTTTTAAATTAAGTTTAGTGTAGTTTTGAATCAGTTTAAAATTGATTTATAAATATAAACTAGTTTAATATTTTAAACAAATTATTACTTGAAATCGATTATAAAATAGTTATTCGAAAAAAGAATTTTAAAATTATTTTGATAAAAAAATATCAAATTTCTTTCAAAAAAAATAAATGTAAAAAAAAAAATTCGATAGCAAATTTTTTCAAAAAAATAATTTTAAAATTTTTTTGGCAATTCTTTTTCAATTTTTATTAATATAATCAAATTAATCATATTTTTGCATGCCCCTAAATGCAATTATATAACAATTCAATAATTATATACTAAAATACGTCAAAATTATGTATCATTTTCATATTATTTTTTAAAATACTTTCATACTTATATGACAAACACCTACTATTTATGTCTGCATGTCTACTATAGAAATCCCAAACACCTACTGTTAATGTCAAAGCATATTGGTATTAGACAAATACTCTAAAAAGCACTTAATATATTTTTACTTGAGTGCAGTTTTTTGTATTTTTATGTTTCAGTGAAATGATTTTCTATTTTCAAAAATTAGTAGTTTTTGTTTCTCCTTTTAGATAATTTTATTGGGATTTCATATGTGTTAATAGTTCAACATCGTATCATATATCACATTATTTAAAATATGTCATATCACTATTTTTTAATTAAAAAATCAAAATAAAGAACCAAAACAATAACATTTTAAAACAGAAAAATCGATTTCGTAAATTAATATAAATAAAGAGATTAAAACTGCAATTAAACGTATTTTTTTACGTGATATATTTACAAGGTCATATTTTCATTTCTTCACCCATAAAAAGTTACCTCAATTACTTACGTATTTGAAGAGAAAAACATAATTAAAAAATCAACTGCTCACTACTTCTATAGATACATTTACTATGTAGTTATTGAGGATGAATGTGACAATACCTCGAACCTACAAACTTCAAAATGTCTACTAAAATTACCAAAAGGATCCCATCACTGTAAATGAAAGATTCTCATCTAAACTTCGGGCACTCGTTCCTTACTTGGGGAGCTTTTACTAACCTTGGTTAATATCAGGGAGCAGAGTCATTTGAGCAATTGAGTAATCCTTCATAAAAAGCCCCTTCACTTTTCTCAACACAAACTGAACCATAGCCAATTCTTCTATACGAAAAAATGTCTGCTCCTACTGTGTAGTTGTTATCAATTTTCGACGGCGTGACGCATTATTTTCTTTGGTCCTTGTCACCATTTTGCCTGTGAGCAAATCATATATACATGCATCATTAATAATTGTCCCAGGGAAGGCGTCAGCAAAGTAAAAAAATGAAAGCATAAAGCAGAGGGTATAGTATTAAAAATACTTATTTTACAAACACTTCAAACAAATACTGACCTTCATCTTTTTCCATTTTTCTTCTGCTGCGCCACAAAAGCCGAATGGGGGTACCAGGAAATCCCGCATTTGTCCGCAGTTGCTTCTCCATAAAGCGACGGTAAGTCTCAGGAAAAAGTTTTGCATCATTGACAAAGAACACAAATGTAGGAGGCCTTATAGCAGCCTGCAAGAAGACATCCAGTAAGAATATATAAGATTCCGAGTAGTTATATGATAATTTATAAGTGCATAAGCCATGAAGTTCAATCAAAGGAGTTCATGGGTATTGTACCAAAGTTGCAGATGTAAATACCTGAGTGCAATAGTAAACACGCCCTCTTTTACCACCTCGTGTCCTGGGAGGAGGCTTAAAAGTTACTGATTCCCGCACTACTTGATTCAATATAGAAGTACCCAGTCTTCTTGATCTCTCCTTTTCAACTTCACTAGCAGCAACAATAATCCTTTTGTTCAAAACAATAATTATTAATCAGATACTCACTTAGGGTATTAACAACAATGAAAAATACCAGACCTGGATAAATCATAATTTTGACATTTATAATACCAAGTTATTGTCTACATCCAAAAAACCTATCATATTAGGCATGATCGTATTTATGAGCATGGTTAATGAAAAAAACAGGTATGAAGAGGCATTTGCAATGTACGTTGGGTGTAACATGATATTAGCAGTTGGAGCTGCAGCTCTATGTGCATACATTGCCCCTGCAGCAACAAGGTATGGCATATCAGAGGTGAAGGCATACCTTAATAGGATAGATCCATATTCTATATTGGCTCCATCTACTTTCTTTGTAAAGGTAGGTAGGTTGTAATAAATTGTTTGATTTTTATATATAATTAATTTGAAATGGGGCATATATTTGGTTCAATTTTAGGTGTTGGTGCGGGATTTGTTGTGGGGAAAGAATGACAAATGGTGCATACAAGCGCTTGCATTGCTAATCTTCTAGGACAAGGTGGTTCTAGAAAATATGGACTGACCTGGAAATGGCTCAGATACTTCAATAATGATAGAGATAGGAGGGATTTGATCACGTGCAGAGCAGCTGCAGCCTTTCGTGCCCTAGTTGGTGGTATCCTTTTCGCACTAGAAGAAGCAACTTCATGGTGGAGGAGTGCTCTTCTAGGGCGCACATTCTTTACAAATGTCGTTGTGGCTGTGGTGTTGTCTCTTATACAATTTTGTCAAGAAGAGGGAGGTCAATGTGGTCTTTTCGGCAAATGAGGGCTTATTATGTTTGATGTTAATTCTGCAAAGCCTGCCTACACCACACCAGACCTCTTATCAGATTAGTCCTTCAAAGATTACAGTCTTGTCATATTAGCCCTACAAAGATACAAAAATTTCACCAAGTTCACATCTTTAAGGACTAGTTTAGAGACAAAAATCTTTCTGACGACTACATTCTCATATCAAATGTCATAACACACTAATCTTTAGAGGACTAAATTAAGGATTTACACTCCACAAAATTTTGCATATATGATAATTTGACTACTACATAAAGTCTACCATGGCCACTACATTGCAATTGTAAATGTCAATATAATATACAAAGTTTGGTATCATTAACCATTCAAATTTCTAAAAGCATATAAACTATTTGCAATAAATTGGTAGATTCATGATTAGTGCAATACCTGCAAACCTACAACACCATTGTACATATTCTTAAGGGTACGCTCGCCAGATATATCAATTCTATAATTTGAAAGCAAACAACAATTAAGAACTAACTAAAGAACAAAAAAGTTCTATAATGATGGTTAAAAAAGTTCTATATCAATCCTGCAGTTTGTCGCTTCCGAATCAAGAAACAAACCTGCATCACTTATACATTTCACTTTAGTAGTCCTTGGAAAGAGACCTCGAAATTCATCGCAGTGTATAATAGTCGCTAGGCCACCTGCAGAACATCCGGAAAGAAGAGCCTGATGCAAAATTAGTTGTATTTAAAATTAGAAGAAAGATTATTAAAATAGAATTATAGAATATGTCTATAAGTATAACCTCGTTAGCAAAATGCGTTCCCTTTGATTTTCAAATTGAAATTAAGTTGATTTTTTTTCCTGCTTTAAGTATTTATGTAGGCCAACAACAGTAAAAGATGGTTTAATTACTTACCGGCTATTATCTTTGTCTGCTTCCCCCACCAACCATATTTCAGATACTTTACTTTATCAATCTCTAGGGAGATCACATAATTTAAAACATAGAACACCCTTATCATCACTATATAAGATTAATCAGTACTATAAGATCAATCACTGTCGCTCATGGGTCAAATACAATTGATAAAATGTAAATAGAGGTAATAACTCAAGTCGTTTCGCAAGGACTTCAGATATAATAATATTAATTGAATTGAAAGTTGAAATTATAAACGGATTTTTTTAGATTATTTATTTTAACAAATGAGCAAAATGATTAATCAAGTTTCAAACCTATCACAGATTCTATCAATGAGTTTAATTTCTAATTTGTAATTCTATTCTTATTTGACTATAGAATTGTTCAAACAAGCGTAATTAATCCTATGTGAATTCGGTTTCTTTGACTGGATTAAGCATCACAATCATCAAAATATTACAATTAACTATCAAGCGTCGCGGACACGGAAAATCTCACTGAATATTGGAATGTTAGAAAAGATAAACTATAATTATATTCCCTAATTGTTGGGAACTCGACAGCGGAATAGAGGCGGGATCGTTCAATGAGGATCGAAATAGGCTCTAGATACCATGTTAACAATGAAAAGAGGAAGAAAGAGGAAGAAGAGAAAACAACCACTCTAGGGTTTCATATCATATAATAAACCAAAACTGAAGTTAATAGGGTTACACTGAGTATATATATAAGAAAATAGAATTGTCTAGAATTGTCTAAAATACCCTTACTACTAATATATAATAATATTATCTAACAGATAAATCATAATTTTGACATTTATGATACCAAGTTATTGTCTACATCTAAGAAACCTATCAACCAAAAACTAGTTACATGATACATCCAGAAAAAGCAAAGTTGACCCAAATATAAATAGAAAAGATCCCCAAAACAGCCAAGTTCTTAAGTCCATTTCCATTTGCATCACTTGAGCCCCAGAGAAGACTAAGATATTTTTTTACCACACATCAAGAAATACTAGTATATAAAAAAGTACAACTCTTAATTTGATCCTCTGAAAATTAGGGTGTCTCCATTTTAGTGCTTCAAAGATTTTTGTTACCAGATTAGTCCCTCAAAGATTACAGTCTCATCATATTAGCCCTACAAAGATACAAAACTGTCACCAAGTTCACATCTTTAAGGACTAAATTAAAGATTTATGCTCCACAAAATTCTGCAGATATGATAATTTGACTACTACATAAAGTCTACTGTGACCACTACATTGCAACTGCAAATGTCAATAAAATATACAAAGTTTGGTATCATTAACCATGTGAGATTCAAATTTATATTTGTTTACTGATACGTATGCCAGTATGCCTAAGAAGGGAGAACTTGTTTTAAAGGAAAAACCGGGAGATTTCAAAGAAAGCACAAAATTAACATACTTTGCAGGATGCACCTTAAATGATTCAAATATTTTCCAGCCAAAACTTACTTCTCAACACTTTGGCCAGCTAGAGCAGTAGAATAAACAACTGGTGCCCAATCAAGTAAACGAAGCTTCTCTCTGATATCTTGTTCATAATGAAATGCAGTCTGCTGATTTTTATTTGGTATTGTATCCCACTTGTTTACAACAATCACACAACCTTTCCCTTCTTTTTCTATCCTTTCAGCTATCTTGTAGTCCTTTAAGAGATATGAATTAGTTTAGTAACAATAACTTAAAAGGGAAAATATTAATAATTGAACATCATGAATGTTGCATCGCATCCCATTCACATCCAAGGCCATTTTATGCAGTAATGCCGTATTATAACCAGAAGTTAATACAAATCTGTTTTTCATCTATAAAAACATTGATTAGGAACCTGTTCAGTGATACAAGCCATGGCCTCAATGACAAGAGCAACAACATCAGAACGCCGAATAGCACGAAATGCTCGATTCACTGACAAAGCCTCTGTTGTACTTCCAGCTGAGGCTACAGCTGTCCTTTTCCTGATTCCAGCCGTATCAATAAGATGGAACTTCTAGAGAAAGAAAATAAGAAAACAATTATCATGCTGATACAAATAATAAAAGATACCAATCCACTATTATAGTCTGGTATGGTCCAAAAATATACAGCCGTAAACCAACTAAGTTTGGACGGGAAAACATTATAATTAACTAATCCTTTTCAAAGTTTCTTTCTCGCAACACATACTAACGCGTTTGAAGTAGTCACTGGGTTCTTCTGTGGTACTAGAGACCAAATAGTTACTAGTTAGTCACCAAAAGAAACAAACCTGGCCATCTGCTCCGATAAATTCTGTATCAATAGCATCACGTGTAGTGCCACTGATAGGGCTGACTATTGTTCTGTCCTCGCCAACCAGTGCATTCAAAATGCTACTTTTGCCAACATTTGGTCTACCAACAATTGAAATTGCAGGAACATAATCTTCTTCTTCAACAAGATTATTTGGCTCCTATTGTTTAACATAAAATTAAGAAAAGTAAAAAAAAAAAAAACTCAACAGTTTCAAAAAAAAGATCAAAACAAAGTGATCACTGGTTGTATGGTGAAAAAATAATTCCAAATGAATCAAAAATTTATTATCGGTTGGTGAATGTATTATATAGTCAATGCAACTTGCTACACAGTAAAAAGTACCTCCTAAAGTTACTCATTGACAATCATACATGCAGAAGAGAATTCAATATTTATGAAAAACAAACCTCAACTTTCTGTATCCCTGAACAAACAAGGTCAAGAAGCTCTCCAGTTCCAGTCCCTGATATAGCTGATATTGGAATTGGTTCAAGCCTGATATATCAGTAACCACAGCAACGAACTTGTTGATTAGAACATATGTTAATTAGAACATATGATACTTAGGGAAGTATCAATAAACAACATGATGCAAGAGCTATGCAGTGTATGTTTAAATTGGCATAATAACCACTCAACCATGGTTGTGTGGAAAAAATTATTTTTTGATGTTTTATATCAAAATCAAGTTTGTCCTCAAAAGTCAAAACCACATTTGAGTAGAAGTGAAAAACTGTTGCTTTGGTAACGTTGAGTTGAGAGTTTTGAACCAAGTTTTACTACAAAATTATTTATAATATAAATCATTTCAAATATAAATCACTTAACTTCAAACATAAAATTAACCAAAATCAATTTTGAAAATTAAGACCATTCCAAATGAAGTTTTACAGTAGCACTTCAAATAACACTTGTCAGACACAATGTGAGACAATGTTTTGTTTCTAATGATTTCAATATGTTCAGGAAGTATGAAGATGTTAAACCTCAACAATTTCATTGCTTCTAAAAGGTCCAAATCATCAAGAGAAATAAAGTTTCTTTATTGAATATGTAATAGCTGTGATATCTACATAACATGAATATACAGAACAACATAACAACCAAGATCTTACGTTTGACCATAGTCAATCCCTACATACATATACCCATACAAACTATTAAAAAATGAGGTAACCTTCAACACATAAGGATGGTTCTATCATTTTTTTAATGAACCAATATGTAAGTACAATTAACTAAACTTAGTTTAACATTAACCACATCATAATTAATTTAACCACATCACAATTATCTTAACCACACAAACTAGCTTGTTATTATAAAATTAACTGTCACACAATCAAAGTGGATACTCCAATTCCTCTCAAGTATTAGTTTAGATGTTGGCAAAGGTGCCGTAAGTGTATTGAACACCACTTTTGATCTAGATGGTCTCTAAAAACCAGTACACAAACAATTCATGCTTGTTGAGGCACATTTAAAAATCATATCCATCACTTAGACACCGAAATAAAAAAATATGTCAAAACACCACATGTCTAGTTTTAGTCCTAAGGATCCAAGAAAAGAAAACATCAAAATAAGTGCATATTTTATTAAACTAAGTGTAAAGAACAAGTTGTACGGTGTTTAGCCACACCTCAAGCATGTATCCTCCACCGATATAGCTTACCCAAGGGACCAAAATTCAGATGCCTGCATAATTCTTTTCCGTGGAGATTCGCACTTGTTAACTGCAAGAATGGTACATTTATTTGAGTAGTTTTTACGTAGCCAATCAGCAATCTCCACATCAGCTGCTGTTAGACCTGCCTGTTCAGCATAATTATCATTACTGTCTTCAGGTTATGATTAGGAGTGGCTTCAAGAAAAAGTTTATCATATCATGCACTCAGAAGAAGTATAAGAAAACAAAAATTGATATCTCATTTTGATAGTGCACAACTATGTTATCTGTGCCAGATTGGTAACACAAACAATTTAAAATTGGACAAAAACAACTAAAAGCTTTGAAGATTCAGCCAGGCTGCAGAATTACCAAAATTGTATAATTATGGTGGTGCACAGGGAGGAACCACTAGTGGTTGAGAACCATCAAAACTCAAAACAAGTATGTTAGAATATTAGAAAATATCTTATAATATCTATTATATTATATTAGAGTATCTTGAATTAATCCCTAGGATCAATTTATAATCATAGAGATATCTTAGAATATCTCTCATTATTATTATGATTTATTCCTGATTTAGGATTGAGTGTATGTATCTCTATAAATAGAGATTAATATTAAGTCTTTTGTAATCAAGTTAGCATAAAGCTATTATCAATAATATTCAAACTCTTATTGATTTCTCTTCTCCTTTTTCTCTAAAATCCCACAACTTCAACATGGTATCTAGAGCCTATTTTGATCCTCCTTGAACGACCTCTATTCTGCTGCCGAGTTCCCAACAGTTAGGGAATATAATCATAGTTTCTCTTTTCTAGCATGAACACTCTTTTTTGTGACTGCTGGAAAAATTTTCCGACACAACCACTTCCATTGTGTGCGGAATCTCTCAATCTACACAATCCAGATTTTTTTAGGTCAAAAGTTGCTCCACGCGCGCTCATGTGCCTCCAAGATCCACCGTCTATTGCTGCCTTCCATCTACTGTCGCTGCTGGAAAACTTTTCCAGCAAGTTTTCCGAAACAACCACTGTCTCTCCTGTTTTGGATGCATTTTCTCACTCCGTTGATCGATCATGGCTTTGTTTCATTAGAGTCGGGCTGCTTCCTCTTTGGTGTTTGTCATGCAATTTAGTTCTTACTAATAGATTATAACAGTGACTTCTATTCCCACTGACGATCATTCCGGTGGTGTCCCTTTTCCCACAGATGAATCATATTAATGATGACTTCTTTTTCCATTGATGGTCATTCTAACAATGTCTTTTATTTTCATGACTCACACTTTAGCATGGCAATTTGTCCCAGATGTACTGGCCCCATCTTTGTCCCAGATGTATTGGTCTTGCCTTTCTCTCCTTGAAGCACACCTCTCCAATATTATTGGTTTGAAGCTTCCAAATGCAGTTTTTAGAAGAACGGACCTTACTTTGTTCAATTGCTTGCCATAAATTTCTCTCAGGCTGATGATCATATCGGCTATCTGGCTGGGCTATATTTATAGCAATTCTCTCCGACTTCACCTGCATCCCTGAGTTGTTTTTCCATCCTATTTATTATTTTACAGAGCAAAACATTATTTTCTTGTAACAAGCTAAAACTTAGTAAGCTTTAGCTTGAGGGGGAGTGTTAGAATATTAGAAAATATCTTATAATATCTATTATATTATATTAGAGTATCTTGAATTATTCTCTAGGATAAATTTATAATCATAGAGATATCTTAAAATATCTCTTATTATTATTATGATTTATTCCTGATTTAGGATTGAGTCTATTTATCTCTATAAATAGATATTAATATTGAGTCTTTTGTAATCAAGTTAGCATAAAGCTATTATCAATAATATTCAAACCCTTATTATTTTCTCTCCTCCTTTTCTCTAAAATCCCACAACTTCAACAAAGTAAAACCCACTTTTTTAGATGTCTTGTCATCCTTTTTATATATTCATTATATTACAAAAAGAATGAAGAGAAAGTAGATACACACATGGAAGACAAGGAGAAATATGAAAACAAACAAATACCTGACCATCAACCAGGAAAATAATAACAGATGATTCTTCCACAGCTGCAATCGCTTGTTTCTCAATCATCGATGGCATCCTAGCAACAGCTGCCTCTCTAGAGGCAAGGGGAATACCATCCATACCAATGGTTGTAGTAATATCCAGCTCTTTCATAACAGTAGTTCGTGATTTTGAAACAGTGAGAACACCACCAGTGTCCACTACCATGAATTCATGCTCTCCCCAATATGATCGGCCATATAAACGATCCCTGGTAACCCCAGGTTCATCCACAACTATTGCCCTGTTTCCCTAC